>NC_069505.1:168348000-168648000 GCF_027579735.1 Bombina bombina
AATTAAAGCTCAATATTTCCCCTGAGGACACAGCCAGAAGCCAGTGAGGAGTAGAATACTTACAAATCCACCAATCTCCAGCTTTGTACTGTTGAATATTAAACACATTCCCAAAAATGGGCATTTAAAGGGACATGAAAACCAAAATTTGCCATTCATAATTCAGACGGAGCATACAATTGTAAACAATTTTCTAATTTACTTCGTTTATCTATTTTGCTCCCTTCTGTTGGTGTCCTGTGTTGAAAAGCATACCTAGATAGGCTCAAGACCAGCAATACACCACTAGGAGCTAGCTGCATATACTCATGCCTCTTATTATTGGCTCACCAGATCTGTTCAGCTATCTCTGAGGAGTGCATTGCTGTTCCTTCAACAAGGGATACAAAGGAAGCAAATTTGATAAAAGAAGTAAATTAGAAAGTTGTTTAAAAGTGTATGCTCTATGAGAATTGTGAAATAATTTTTTGGGTTTTATGTCCCTTTAACAAAATAGACAATTATATTTGTACACTTTTATGTCCCTTTAATGTTTTTTTGGCTTCTCTACTACCCTCTTTTAGAACCTTTAATGCTATAGAAATGGATTTTCCAACCTGTTTTTATCATCTCATACCCATTTTAATTATGAAGAGGAAGATAGAAAAAAGTAACACAAATAAATCCCTTCCGTGCAACCAAAAGCTAGCCTCTTAACCAGCTGTTTTAATTTCTTACAATCGGTAGACAAATAATGAACCTATTTTTAATATCTTCATTGAATTGTATTATGTTATTGATTCAATGTTTACTATATAAATGGACAAACTATAGGTCTTTATTTGTAAAATAAATCCTTCATAAAAAGGTTTTTACTACCAGAGTCTGTTCATTCTGTATGATTGTTTAAGATATATGATAATGCACATTTATGCATTCAAAAACATCATGAGTTGATGATTTCATGATTTCAGATTTAGATATAAGGATGATGGAGTTAAGCTGATCCGAGAAAGAAAATAAAAATACTAATATGGAACGTCAACGATGGTGTTTCACAGTGAAATGATAAAACACTGTACATTATGTTAGTATTAGAGATGGGCGAATGTTTTTAAAAATTCAAAATTTAAAATGAATTTCAATACATTCATTCGTTCAGATCGAATTTCGAATGTTTATATAACATTCTATTTTTGAATTTTCTCTTTTGAATTTTTTAATAACATTCGAACATATTTGTTCGAATAATAGAATGTTTAGCTATGTATTTTATAGCACATTCAATTTTGAAATGTAATATTCAAATTCAATTTCGATATAATATTTTTAGTCTAATTTAATAAATGTAATATTCGAATTCGAATGTCACATTCAAATTTGAAATAGTATTGCTAGTGTACAACTGTGTTTTAAATATGTGACATTCGAATTCGAATGTGACATTAAAATTTGAATGTGACATTCAAATTCGAAAGTGACATTTGAAAACTCTAAATAACATTCGATTTTATAATTTTTAAGAATATTCTTTCTTATCAACATTCGATTATGTAAATCGAATTTCTACAATAACATTTATTTGCCTTGATTCAGGATGCTCAATATTCCTTATTTCAGACAGTCAGTTTCATTATTTGGGATAATGCATTTGAATATTAAATTTTTCTTACCTATAAAATTTGACTTTTTTTTTTTTTCCTGTGGGCTGTTAGGCTCGCGGGGGCTGAAAATGCTTCATTTTATTGCGTCATTCTTGGCGCGGACTTTTTTGGCGCAAAAAATTTCTTAGTCATTTCCGGCGTCATACTTGTCACCGGAAGTTGTTTGTATGTGTTTCATTTTTTTGACGTTTTTTTGCACCAAAGATGTCGGCGTTACCGGATTTGGCGTCATTTTTGGCGCCAAAGCATTTAGGCGCCAAATAGTGTGGGCGTCTTTTTTGGCGCTAAAAAATATGGGCGTCATTTTTGTCTCCACATTATTTAAGTCTCATTGTTTATTGCTTCTGGTTGCTAGAAGCTTGTTCATTGGCATTTTTTCCCATTCCTGAAACTGTCATTTAAGGAATTTGATCAATTTTGCTTTATATGTTGTTTTTTTCTATTACATATTGCAAGATGTCTCAGATTGACCCTGGATCAGAAGCTACTTCTGGAAAAATGCTTAACTGAGTTCAGTTCTACCAAAGCTAAGTTCATTTATTTTAAATGTTATAAATGTTTATCTTTAGCTATGGTTTGTAATAAGTTATTATGATATACTTTTACATGCAGAATCCATTAGTATTTATGCTTTATATATTGCCATTCTTTTTACATCTTATGTACAAGAAATATTTAGAAGATTTATAAGAAATATTTTTATGATTCTATTTTAACCCCTTAATGACAACTGACGTACCAGGTACGTCATGCATTAACTTACAGTTAATGACAATAGACGTACCTGGTACGTCAGTTGTCTAAGAGAGTGCTGGAAGCGATCGCAATCGCTTCCAGCAGCTCTCAGGGTATTGCAGTGATGCCTCCATATGGAGGCATCCTGCAATACCCTTTCAGAAGACTCCGATGCAGAGAGAGCCACTCTGTGGCCCTCTCTGCACCGGTAGCGATGGTGCCGGTTCGTTGGTGGGTGGGAGCGCAACAGGGAGGCGGGTGGGCGGCCCATCGCTACCCGGCATCCGGCTCCTGTAAGTGCAATGTGCACGCCGGGTGCCGGGAGCGCGCGGGTGCGCGTGCGCGCGCGCGATTAGATACCCACTGACACCAATGAGGAGGGAAGAGGGGGGAAAAATAAATATATAAGGATCTGGGAGGGGGAGGGGGTTGGGGTATTGTGGGGGGCTGCTACACTACAGAAAACATTTAAAATGGCAAAAAAATATCAAAAAAACACTTGTTTTTGGGGCAAATTGGGTACTAGGGGAGAGGGTTAGAGAGCTGGGGGGGGGGGGGATCATGGAGGTTGGGGCTAAGGCAGGAGTCCATCACAGCTAAAACATTTTATTTTTTTTTATTAAAAAAAAGAAAAACTCCTTTTATTTAGTACTGGCAGACTTTCTGCCAGTACTTAAGATGGCGGGGACAATTGTGGGGGGGGGGGAGGGAAGAGAACTGTTTTGGGAGGGATCAGGGGGTGGGATGTGTCAGGTGGGAGGCTGATCTCTACCCTAAAGCTAAAATTAACCCTGCAAGCTCCCTACAGCCTACCTAATTAACCCCTTAACTGCTGGGCATAATTTACGTGTGGTGCGCAGCAGCATTTAGCGGCCTTCTACTTACCAAAAAGCAACTCCAAAGCCATATAAGTCTGCTATTTCTGAACAAAGGGGATCCCAAAGAAGCATTTACAACCATTTGTGCCTTAATTGCAGAAGCTGTTTGTAAATAATTTCAGTGGGAAACCTAAAGTTTGTGACAAAATTTGTGAAAAAGTGAACTTTTTTTTTTATTTGATGACATTTGGCGGTGAAATGGTGGCATGAAATATACCAAAATGGGCCTAGATCAATACTTTGGGTTGTCTTCTAAAAAAAAATATATACATGTCAAGGGATATTCAGGTATTCCTGACAGATATCAGGGTTCCAATGTAACTAGCGCTAATTTTGAAAAAAAGTTGTTTGGAAATAGCAAAGTGCTACTTGTATTTATGGCCCTATAACTTGCAAAAAAAGTAAAGAACATGTAAACATTGGGTATTTCTAAACTCAGGACAAAATTTAGAAACTATTTAGCATAGGTGTTTTTTGGTGATTGTAGATGTGTAACAGATTTTGGGGGTCAAAGTTAGAAAAAGTGTGTTTTTTTCCATTTTTTTCCTCATATTTTATATTTTTTTTTATAGGAAATTATAAGATATGATGAAAATAATGGTATCCTTAGAAAGTCCATTTAATGGCGAGAAAAACGGTATATAATATGTGTGGGTACAGTAAATGAGTAAGAGGGAAATTACAGCTAAACACAAACACTGCAGAAATGTAAAAATAGCCATTGTCATTAAGGGTAAGAAAATTGAAAAATGGTCCGGTCATTAAGGGGTTAAAGGCTTTGTCTGACTGTGCCTTCTAATAAAATTTTTAGGTCTTTTTCACTTCTTTTTTAATTATTGAAGTTTCAAATGACCAACAACATACTGTTTTATCCTTCTCTGATGATGTTTTTTCTCTTTCAGAATTTTCTTCATCAGATATTGACACTAACAAATCTACTTTTTTATTATTTTTTTATTAAAGTACATTTGTTCTTTGTTGAAAAGGTGTTGATTATTTTGGATATTAAGGTAGCTAGTTCTTTAAGACTAGCTGACACTATTTCTGCTTATTTATTCTTCTGTGTTTTCAGAAGTTTTCTTTCCAATTCCTCATACTAGGGAATGGAATAGGCTAAGAATTTTCTTTTATTCCTTCTTCAAAGGTTTTAAACTATATTCTTTGCCAGCAGTTAAATTCAATTTAAAGGGTTCTCCAATTTATTGCTAAATAGCTAATTATGCTATTGTTTCTATAGCAAAATAGTATTTATTTTCCTTTAGATGGTTGTATCTTATTTATGGAAAATTATTTAGTTTCAGGTACTTTTCTTGGTCCTGTGATTTATTTGGATGTTGCAATTGCTTCATTTTTGTTCTGTTTACTTTAAGATCAAGTATCAGATTATGATTTATTTTAGCATTCTTAAGGGACAACATTTACTAGACTAGGTGCTGTTGCATTTGTCTTGTTGTTTTGCATTTATTGATTATGCAAGTCCACTGTATTGACTGTTCCTTTAACTGGACTATCATGCTAATAATTTCATTTGTGTCTTCATTTTATTGAATATTTTCGCAAATGAGGGTTAATCTATGGCCTAGATTTGGAGTTTTGTCGGTAACGACCCGCGTAGCTAACGCCGGCTTTTTTCTGGCCGCACCATAAAAATAACTCTGGTATTGAGAGTCCACATAAAGGCTGCGTTAGGCTCCAAAAAAGGAGCGTAGAGCATTTTTAACGCAGCTTCAACTCTCGATACCAGAGTTGCTTACGCAAGCGGCCAGCCTCAAAAACGTGCTCGTGCACGATTCCCCCATAGAAAACAATGGGGCTGTTTGAGCTGAAAAAAAACCTAACACCTGCAAAAAAGCCGCGTTCAGCTCCTAACGCAGCCCCATTGTTTGCTATGCGTAAACACTTCCTACGTCTGCACCTAACACTCTAACATGTACCCCGAGTCTAAACACCCCTAACCTTACACTTATTAACCCCTATTCTGCCGCCCCCGCTATCGCTGACCCCTGCATATTATTATTAACCCCTAATCTGCTGCTCCGTAAACCGCTGCTACTTACATAATCCCTATGTACCCCTAATCTGCTGCCCTAACATCGCCGACCCCTATATTATATTTATTAACCCCTAATCTGCCCCCCACAACGTCGCCTCCACCTGCCTACACTTATTAACCCCTAATCTGCTGACCGGACCTGAGCGCTACTATAATAAAGTTATTAACCCCTAATCCGCCTCACTAACCCTATAATAAATAGTATTAACCCCTAATCTGCCCTCCCTAACATCGCCGACACCTAACTTCAATTATTAACCCCTAATCTGCCGACCGGAGCTCACCGCTATTCTAATAAATGGATTAACCCCTAAAGCTAAGTCTAACCCTAACACTAACACCCCCCTAAGTTAAATATAATTTTAATCTAATGAAATTAATTAACTCTTATTAAATAAATTATTCCTATTTAAAGCTAAATACTTACTTGTAAAATAAATCCTAATATAGCTACAATATAAATTATTCTGAGTAGAAGAGAGCAGCGCAAAAGGACACGATTCAAGGCAGTTTTATTGACAAGTAAAACAGTACAATACAAGTACTACTTACAAACAGTAAGTGCAATCAGACATTTCACAAATTATGTTGTGAACATATGAGGTCTCAGTCCGCCAATCCAGATCACCACAGCTAGCCGATAGTTCTGACAGGGGATGTTTTCCTCCCGAATTCAGCCTCCAGCAGCAGGGCACCTTCTCTGACAGCAGACTTGACCGGTAAAGCTCAACGCGTTTCCCCCGGAGTACGCCCCGGCTTTTTCAAGAGCAGAATGTTCAGTAGGAGTGTGTGTCACTATTTCTAGCAGATGGTGAAATCTTATTGGTCTATATATTAACCAATGCAAAGCTAATTATCCTTACACACCCATATCACATCATACATCATTTTGGTGAGACATATACAATCTATACAATTGGGCTCACATACAATTAAAAATTTACCGTGTTGCAAAATCATGATATTAATAATGATATTAAAAAGAACTAATTTGATTCAAGTGACATAACAATCATGTTCACATAGCAATCATGTTCTTAATATAAAATAATAATAATAATACAAGAACTAGTGAAATACATAGTAAAATTACATCATAGTACATAATAAAATACATCATATTAAAAACAATTAATAATAAACATATACAATATGATAATACACACAAACACTAGAATAATATCTATACACTATACACTATAATGATATCTATGCTGAAATCTATACATCTGAATTAAATAAATTCGTATTTGTTAAAAATAATCTCATCCTAAAAATTGATAGCAATAGTTAAAATAGTACAAAAATTTAATTATATAAAGAAAGAGTAAAAGGGGACTCAAAGGATATACTATATATAGTATCCACAAAAAGTCCATATGGATATCCACGTATATACATACATACACGCATACATGTGCACAAAATTCCATATTTACACACATATCTTATAATATATTACTGCACATATATGCATATACACATATACACACGTGATCACACATATACACGTACAGGTAAACACATGTATTTCAAAAGTGATGTCCTGAAACGAGATAAAACAAAAAGACCCATAATTAATCAACATGCAAGGATAATATGGCAGAACAGAGTAAAATAGGATAAAATAAGATAAGATAAGATAGACCATTAGGACAGGATGCATCATGACAAAGAGATCACAAAAAGGCCTGAACATCCAAGTCAATATTTAATCCATGTGGATCCAAGGTTTTCAGTTTATATATCCATTCTGTTTCTCTTTGTCTCAATGCTCTCAGTCTATTTTTATTATCAGGGGTTATCCAATCAATAATCTGTATCTCAAGGCCCATAGGATCACTCCCATGGACTAATTAAAAATGATTTGGAACACTATGTTTATTAAGACCATTCTTTATATTATATAGATGTTCATTAAACCTGGTTCTTGTCTTTCTTTTAGTGCGCCCTACATAGAGCAACTCACACTTACACCTCAATAGGTATACAGTATATGTGGTCTCACAATTACATCTATATCTGATCTCAAAATGTTTTGTCCCCTCAGAATTTACAAACTCATTGCCTCTTTTTACATGTGAGCACATATTACATTTCCCTTTATTACATTTATATGTGCCCATAGGTAGAGATAACCAATTATGAAGTGTACCTCCCTTCTCATTAATCTTCCTTGGCCCAGCCTCTAACTTTTTTAACTTGCTGGGTGCCAAATGATTCTTTAAATTCCTATTTTTTCTAAAGGTAATGAGTGGTTTATCTCCTATCATCTCACCCAAGATGGGGTCAGATTTTAAAATACCCCAATGTTTCCTCATTACTTTCTTAATTACTCGGGCTCCCTCATTATAAGTTGTAATAAAACGCACTTCATTGTCCCCAGACTTATTGGGCTTTGGAGTATTCTTATTTCTAATAAGTTTTACTCTATCCATCTCCCTAGCTCTTTGTTTAGCTGTAGTGAGAAGACCAGTATCATATCCCTTAGATACAAATTTATTATCTAATTCTTTAGCCTCTTGTTCAAAATCACTTAGCAATGTACAGTTTCTTCTAATTCTAGTATACTGGCTTACAGGAATGTTAGCCTTCCAGTTCCTTAGATGCCCACTCTTGGCATCCACAAAGCTGTTCCTGTCCACATTTTTCCTCTGATTTTTAACTATCACCTTGTTATCTAGGGGATTCTTCATGAGGCAGATATCAAGGAAAATAATCTTCTCCTGAGAGCTGGTACCTGTAAATTCCAGATCAAAGGCATTCCTATTTATATACTCTGTAAACTGTGTTAAAGATACTGATGTGCCTTTCCATAAAATAATAACGTCATCTATATATCTGTAATACTTAATGATATTACCGCTAAAGGGGTTGTTATTCCATATGCAATCTTTCTCAAAATTATCCATAAAAATGTTGGCATAAGAGGGGGCAAAGGTAGTCCCCATTGCGTCCCTTTGAGCTGTAAATAAAATGAATTTTCAAACTCAAAATAATTGTGAGAAAGAATAAACGCAATAGAATCCAAAATAAACTGTAAATGTACATCCGGAATATCATAATACATAAAAGCCTGTTTAATGGATAGAACACCTTTCTCATGTGTAATGTTGGTGTATAGTGATGACACATCAAAAGTAGCCCACCAATAATCATCCTCCCATTCTATCCCTTCAAAGATGCTAATAACCTCACTAGTGTCTTTTTTAAATAGGCTTTTGTTTTCTTTACAAGTGGTTGTAGATAATGGTCAACATAGTTAGATTACAACAAATGGACCCGATCCCCAAGATTATGGGCCTCCCTGGGGGGTTAATTAAGCATTTATGCACTTTTGGCAAGTGGTAAAACGTGGGCACCTTTGGAGTTCTTTGTATAATGTAGATAACCTCATTACTAGTGAGAACCTCTTTATCTTTAGCTGTCATAACCAAATAATTTAACTCTTTCTGAAATTCAATAGTAGGGTCTCTATCCAATCTCTTATATACAAGAGGATCCCCTAAAAGCCTATGTGCTTCAGCAACATACTCAACTCTATTCTGGATGACCAGTCCAACCCCCTTATCAGCTGATCTCAGGACTATATCCCTATTGGTTTTCAATGATTCAAGAGCCTTCCTCTCTTTCCAATTAAGATTATTATTGAACTTATTAACTTTACATTTAGAGAAATGTAAAAAGAGGCAATGAGTTTGTAAATTCTGAGGGGACAAAACATTTTGAGATCAGATATAGATGTAATCTATATTGGATTCCATCAGCCAATCAGAATATTCCTACCTTAATTCCGATTGGCTGATAGAATCCTATCAGCCAATCGGAATTCGAGGGACGCCATCTTGGATGACGTCATTTAAAGGAACCGTCATTCGTCGTTCAGTCGTCGGCCAGGATGGATGTTCCGCGTCGGAGGTCTTCAGGATCCTGCCGCTCCGCTCCGGATGGATGACCATAGAAGATCCCGCTTGGATGAAGACTTCAATCAGATGGAAGACCTCTTCTGCCCCGCTTGGATGAAGACTTCAGCCGGATCATGGACCTCTTCTGCCCCGCTTGGATGAAGACTTCTACCGGATCATGGACATCTTCAGCCCCCCGCTTGGGCTTGGATCAGGACATCGGAGGAGCTCTTCTGGACCGATCGGTGAACCCGGTGAGGTGAAGACAAGGTAGGAAGATCTTCAGGGGCTTAGTGTTAGGTTTATTTAAGGGGGGTTTGGGTTAGATTAGGGGTATGTGGGTGGTGGGTTGTAATGTTGGGGGGGGGGTATTGTATGTTTTTTTTACAGGCAAAAGAGCTGAATTTATTGGGGCATGCCCCGCAAAGGGCCCTGTTCAGGGCTGGTAAGGTAAAAGAGCTTTGAACTTTAGTAATTTAGAATAGGGTAGGGCATTTTTTATTTTGGGGGGCTTTGTTATTTTATTAGGGGGCTTAGAGTAGGTGTAATTAGTTTAAAATTGTTGTAATATTTTTCTTATGTTTGTAAATATTTTTTTATTTTTTGTAACTTAGTTCTTTTTTATTTTTTGTACTTTAGTTAGTTTATTTCATTGTAGTTATTTGTAGATATTGTATTTAATTAATGTATTGATAGTGTAGTGTTAGGTTTAATTGTAGGTAATTGTAGGTATTTTATTTAATTAATTTAATGATAGTATAGTGTTAGGTTTAATTGTAACTTAGGTTAGGATTTATTTTAAAGGTAATTTTGTAATTATTTTAACTAGGTAACTATTAAATAGTTCTTAACTATTTAATAGCTATTGTACCTGGTTAAAATAATTACAAAGTTGCCTGTAAAATAAATATTAATCCTAAAATAGCTACAATGTAATTATAATTTATATTGTAGCTATATTAGGATTTATTTTACAGGTAAGTATTTAGCTTTAAATAGGAATAATTTATTTAATAAGAGTTAATTAATTTCGTTAGATTAAAATTATATTTAATTTAGGGGGGTGTTAGTGTTAGGGTTAGACTTAGCTTTAGGGGTTAATCCATTTATTAGAATAGCGGTGAGCTCCGGTCGGCAGATTAGGGGTTAATAATTAAAGTTAGGTGTCGGCGATGTTAGGGAGGGCAGATTAGGGGTTAATATTATTTATTATAGGGTTAGTGAGGCGGATTAGGGGTTAATAACTTTATTATAGTAGCGCTCAGGTCCGGTCGGCAGATTAGGGGTTAATAAGTGTAGGCAGGTGGAGGCGACGTTGAGGGCGGCAGATTAGGGGTTAATAAATATAATATAGGGGTCGGCGGTGTTAGGGGCAGCAGATTAGGGGTACATAAGTATAACGTAGGTGGCAGCGCTTTGCGGACGGCAGATTAGGGGTTAATTATTGTAGATAGCTGGCGGCGACGTTGTGGGGGGCAGGTTAGGGGTTAATAAATATAATACAGGGGTCGGCGGTGTTAGGGGCAGCAGATTAGGGGTACATAAGGATAACGTAGGTGGCGGTCGGCAGATTAGGGGTTAAAAAAATGTAATCGAGTGGCGGCGATGTGGGGGGACCTCGGTTTAGGGGTACATAGGTAGTTTATGGGTGTTAGTGTACTTTAGAGTACAGTAGTTAAGAGCTTTATGAACCGGCGTTAGCCCAGAAAGCTCTTAACTACTGACTTTTTTCCTGCGGCTGGAGTTTTGTCGTTAGATGTATAATGCTCACTTCAGACATGACTCTAAATACCGGAGTTAGAAAAATCCCATTGAAAAGATAGGATACGCAATTGACGTAAGGGGATCTGCGGTATGGAAAAGTCGCGGCTGAAAAGTGAGCATTAGACCCTATTTTGAGTGACTCCAAATACCGGAGGTAGCCTAAAACCAGCGTTAGGAGCCTCTAACGCTGGTTTTCACGGCTAACGCCAAACTCCAAATCTAGGCCTATGTCTTTAGCTATTTTAGCTAGAAGAATTTTGTGTTTTTTTTTTTTTTTAAAAAAATCCATATTTCTTTTGTTCTAAGATAATCAATTATTTGTTTTATAATTGGATTCAATTCTTAACTGTTACTCTGGGCTTCAAGATTGAGTTCTAAGACTAAAACTTTAAGCTTATACTAGTTTGGTTGTTCTTATTAAGGAACGAATTCCTGAATTCTTTCCCAAGTAACATGTTTATAATTGGAAATTTTTCAGTTCAAAATCAGCTCCCTAATATTGCGATGTACGTGCCGTATTCCAGCTTGGCTGGCAAGGGGCAGGTTAAGACTACTTTGAAATTTATTTGGTTCTATTCAGTCCAAATTTCTTTGATTTTATTCCAGTAAGGCTAACACTCTCTTTAAGTGTGTTTGGGTCCTATATATTTTGGGTACTGTTGAAGCATGTCTGGGCACCCATGGGGTTCAAGCGCTGCTCAGACCTGGAATCTTCTGGGGTATTTCTTCCAGTTCCATTTTTAGGAAATGGGTTTTGGAGTTTTATTCAAACTATTCTGCCTTTTTTTGGTCAGTGATAGCATTATTTGTTTTCATTAGATACAATAAATGCATATTTTCATTTTTCTGTTTTCATTCAGATTATTTTCTGAGGATGCGGAATCTCATATGATTCACTTGCTCTTCAGGACATAGTTAGAGGATCTTTTTTTCAAAAGCTCTTGATTCCTCACACAAGGGTCACCTTTTTTTAGGTTTCCAGATAGTTTGTGTCACTGTCTTTGTCTCTATCAGACAAGGGACAATTTTATTGTGTTCCGTTTGTCGGTACCTTTAGTCTCTATTATTTCCTTCAGTTGCTATATATGCATAGAAGTTTTAGGTCTTATGGCCACAGCATTGGATTTAATTCCCTTTGCTCATTTTCAATAGAAAGAACCTTTCCAGTCTTTTATGCTGAATTATGGTGCAGGGATTCTAGGATTTCACTTTTTAAATCTTCGAATCCTAATATTTATCTCTTGATTTGATGGTTAAGATCACCATCATTTAGTTCTACAGGTCTCTTCGTTTCTTTCAACCTGGACCATGATCTCTACAGATGCGAGTCTTTTTGGTTGGGAGGCTGTCTGAGGATCTCTGTCAGCACAAGGGGTTTGGAAATCTCAGGAGGCAAGATTACCATTTGATATTTTAGAACTCCGTGTTTTCTCAGAATTTTTCAGTTAGTTTCTTTTTGAAGAAGAGACTTTTAATGTTTTTCAAACAATATCACTACTATGGTGTATGTCAATCATCAGAGTAGGACTATCAGTCCTTAGGTTGTGACAGAAGTGTCTCGGATATTAGCTTGGGCTAAATCCAGCTCCTATCTAAATTCTGTGTTTTTTTTTCCCAGGTATAGATATTTGGGAAGCGAATTATCTCTGTTAATCCAGCTTTTCCTCCGGGAGAATGGTCTCTCTTACCCAGATATGTTTTTCATCTCATCTGAATAAAGAACTTCTCAGGGGCCTTTTAAGGTCCGGGAATCTTCAGGCGGAAGTAGTGTATGCATTGACATTTCTTTGGAATTATCTTTTTGCCTATTTCTTTCCGCCTCTAGTTCTTCTTCCAAAATTCTTATGGAGTATTTGTTTGTTATGCTGGTAGTTCCAGCATGGCCTCTCAGGTTTTGGTATACGAATCTCATTCGGATGGCCAGTTGCCAACATTGGACACCTCCGTTTAAACCAGACCTTTTCTTTCTCAAGGCCATTTTTTTTTCCATCAGGATCTCAAATCATTAAATTTGAAGGGATGGAGATTGAACGCTTGGTTTTTAGTCATAGAGTTTTTTCTGACTCATTGATTAATTCTATGTTTCAGGCTCATAAAACTGTCTCTAGAAAGATTTATATTGAGTCTGGAAGACCTGCTTTTCTTGGCATTCTTTTAAAATTCATAGAATTTTATTATTTTTTCAGGTTGGTTTGGATAAGGTTTTGTCTTCAGTTCTTTGTTAAGGACAAATCTCTACTCTTTCTGTTCTTTTTATTACAGAAAAGATTGCTAATCATCCTGATATTCATTGTGTTGTGCAGGCTTTGGTCCATATCACGCCTGTCATTAATTCAATCTCTCCTCTTTGGAGTCTCAATTTGGTGCTGAGGGCTTTACAGGCTCCTCCGTTTGAAACTATGCATTTTCTGAACATTAAATTACTTTCTTGGAAAAGTATTGTTCCTTTTGGTTATTTCTTCTACTAGAAGAGTTTTTGAGTTATCTGCTCTTTTTTGTGAATATCCTTTTCTGATTTTTTATCAGGATAAGGCAGTGTTACTTTCTGATATTTATCACTTTTTTCAGGTTTTGATTCGTATCAAACCTGTCATTAAGCCAATTTCTCCTCCTTGGAGTCTTAATTGGGTTCTGAAGGTTTTTCAGGTTCTTCTATTTTGAGCATATGCTTGCTCTGGACATTCATTACTTTCATGGAAAGTATTGTTCTTTTTGGACATCTCTTCAGCTAGAATAGTTTTTGAATTATCTGTTCTTTCTTGTGAATCTCCTTGTTCTGATTTTTCATCAGGATAAGGTGGTTTTTTTTTGCTGTCCTCATTTCAATTTTCACCTAAGTTGTGAATTCTAACAACATTAGTGGAGGAATTATTGTCTTTTCCTTGTGTCCTAATCCTAAGAATTCTTTGGTAAGATTCTTACATTCTTTAGGATGTGGTAAGAGTTTTGAAATATTATGTTGAAGCTACTCAGATTTCAGACAGACTTCTAGTCTATTTGTTATCTTTTTTTGGTTTTAGGAAGGTCAGAAGGCTTCTGCCATTTCTTTGCCATCTTGGTTAAGCTTTTGATTCATTATGCTTATTTGGAGTCGGATTATTCCCCGTCTCAGAGGATTACGGCTCTTTTTACTAGGTCAGTTTCTACTTCCTAGGCTTTTTAAGAATGAAGCTTCTGTTGATCAAATTTGCAAAGCAATGACTTGGTTTGCATACTTTTACTAATTCTACCATTTTGATGTTTTCTCTTCTTTAGAAGCAGTTTTTGGTAGAATAGTACTTTAGGCAGCTGTTTCAGTTTGATTCTTCTGCTTATAATTTCATTTTTTTTCATTATTAAAATTGAAACTTTTTGATTTGGGTAGTGGATTAATTTTTCAGCGGAATTGGCTGTCTTTATTTTATCCCTCCCTCTCTAGTGACTCTTGCGTGGAAGTTCCACATCTTGGGTATTTATATCCCATACGTCACTAGCTCATGGACTAATTACATGAAAGAAAACATAATTTATGTAAGAACTTACCTGATAAATTCATTTCTTTCATATTAGCAAGAGTCCATGAGGCCCACCCTTTTTTGTGATGGTTATGATTTTTTTGTATAAAGCACAATTATTCCAATTCCTTATTTTTTTGATGCTTTCGCTCTTTTCTTATCACCCCACTTCTTGGCTATTTGTTAAACTGAATTGTGGGTGTGGTGAGGGGTGTATTTATAGGCATTTTAAGGTTTGGGAAACTTTGCCCCTCCTGGTAGGAATGTATATCCCATACGTCACTAGCTCATGGACTCTTGCTAATATGAAAGAAATGAATTTATCAGGTAAGTTCTTACATAAATTATGTTATTCTGAAGATTCTGACTCTGACCATATCGATTGGTTCACAAATGAACCCATTCTACCTGGTTGATTTCCTATTTCAGTTGCTTTTTAAAAAAATATTTGAAACTTCATGTCTATAAGAAAATAATTTTTCATTTGCTGAGATATATAAACTCAGTATATTCTCCTACTACTAAATAGATTCTGTCGTTACTTGTCTTTCCATAAAAAAAATCCTACTGATGATTCTGGAGCATGTACAGATGTCCTAGAAAGGAAAATAGAACACAATTGGGAGGGGGAGCATTTTCAGAACAGAGTTTTTCATCTTATTTTGATTTTGTTTTCAGTTATTAATAGCACTAAGAGTTGTCAGAAATAAATATGCATCATGTGCATAATATTATGCTGTTTCTTTCAGATTTGGGCAAAGTTAACTCTTTTTGAATTAGTTTTGACTGAATTGTTAAATCTTGTAACAACAAATTTGGTAGGACAAGGTGTATGGTGATGGAATTAGGTACAAGATTACAGTTCCAAGGTAGACATGTTGGTATTTGTAATTTAAATTGTCTGTTGTTTGGAAAATAGACAACTTAATTGTTGAATATTTTTTGACCATGGGATCCAAAAAATCTGCCTCCCTTATTAAAACAAAGATTCAGTTTTGTACCAAAAGATATATTTTTTCTCTACAAAAGTATTTTTTTCCCAAGGCAGGAAATCCTATGTACAGCCCAGACACAGTGGAAAGTTTAAGTCCACTTCCAGTCAACATCTATGATCTTCAGCAGACTTGACACTTATCATCCACCCAATCTGTTGTGAGGGCCAAGAGTAGTTGTTGCTCAAAGTCAGGCTCAAAATGAAAAGTCACCAGTCTATTCCACTCCAACCCTCCAGGCCATGAAAACAAATGTCACGATACTCGACCAAAAGGGTAAATTAGCAGTGAATCTGGGATAGAGAACCTTAATAGGGCAGAGTCTCCAAAAGAAAAATATAAGGTTTATCCAAGGAGTATAAAGTTTCTTTCTATTAAAGGGACATGAAACCCAAATTTTAAAAAAAGGTTCCAATTGACTTCTATTTTAAAATTAGCTTTCTACTCTTTATATTCTTTGTTGACGAGGCAGTGTACACATGTCTGGAGCACTACATGACAGGAAAAAGTTTTGTCATCTAGTGCTCTTGCTAATGTATAACACTGTTGCAAAACTGCTGTCATATAGTACTGCAGACACATGCACACTCTTGAACTTACATTCCTTCTTTTCAACAAATGATAACAAGAAAACAAAGATTAAATCATGGAAATAAATTAAAAAGTTGTTTAAAATTGTATGTTCTATATAAATCATGAGAGAAAATTTTGGGGTTTTATGTCCCTTTAATGCTTGTCAGTCCAGACAGATTTTAAGATGACCCTTCTTGTGGGAAGAGTAAGCCCAGCTCTCTCTTCTTGATGTTAGTTTAGTCATAAGCCAACTTTCTTTGTATCAAAACTTTGTAGTGGAGCAGACACTCTTGGCTTTGGGCTAACCACACAAGGCTCTCATGATGATTGACTGCTCTCTTGCCTTCTCCCTTGAAAACATCAATCTGTAAAAAGGTGTCCTCAATAATCAGGACTTTACCAGGTGGAAGATCAGAGATTGTTAACTCTGGAATGCTGTTTTGTTGTACAAATTCACATTTTTGAGCCATGGGGTTCTGCCTCAGACTTGCAATAATAACTTAATTGCCTTTACATTCATGAGAAGCTGACAGTTGCCAGACTTTACCTTGGCCATACAGTGAGCTTTAATCAGCACTATCAGCAAAAATATATGTATACTGTTAAGCCAGAAAACAACCCTCAACTCTCAAAGAGAAGGTTTAACTGCAGCAAGATATAAGAAGGTTTTTCTACGCATATGAGAAAACGTCTTGTTTTGACAGTTATATGTGATTTAATATTGAACAGGCATACACCTATATATCGATATATATTTATTAATTTGAAATATCTGTCAGTTTACTCAAGGAACATTTTATTTTTATTCTGAAACAAATTACCAGTTTAAGACTTTCCATTTATTATGTTATCATCCCATAGTACTTTTACCATAGTAATTGTGATTATTATTGCAGACATTTTTGTATTTCAATATCTGGACAACATTCTTCTTGTGGCAGAACAATAGAGAGAGAGAAGACTGTTCACAGATGTATGAAGTGTTAAAGTTTTTCAGTACCATGGCTGTCTAATAAACAGTTGTGTTTTATGAAAAAACTCCTGGAAAGGGTATAGTGTCTGTTTTACCTCAGGAAATATATTCTCAGATCTGACTAATCTTACACAAAAATAGCTGTTGGGCAGATCTACAATGTAAGTTCTGGGGAAGCTTGTATTAGTGATCCATGTGATCAAGTGGGCAATATGGTATATGAGTCAGTTTCAGCAGTATTTTGTGAAGAAATGGAATAGAAAGGCCGTCTGTCTCAGATAAATGATTTTCCTTTTAAATAAAATATATATTGGCTAATCCAGAGCTGCAATCTCAATAGAGGCCTTCTCTTCACAAACCCCCTTTTAAAATAAAAATTAAAATTCATTCAATTCTGCTGGGGAGCAATTTGCCAGGGGCAATTTGTACATGGATGATATAAACCAGATGAATCAGTTCTACCCAAACATCTATGCAATAACATAAGCATATTAACATTTTAATACAAATCTAATTATTTTAAATCACAATGTCTTACACATTGTTCCAAAGAGTAATTGAGTCCATAGTGGGGTGAATCCACTATTTCTTTGAGTATAGAAACAAACAGGGGTTCATCTTACAGTAGATCTGAAATTTGTATCAGATTAATTAAGCAGAGTTGGGATCCAGCAAACAAAAGTTCAGTCCCACATTTGTTTGCAAGGAATCCAAACAATGGTGGTATTGTGGATATGATAGCATCATCTAATAGTTTTCATCTAGTTTCAATCCTCTCAGTCATTTGGGGCTTCAAAATGATTCATGTCTTCCCTCCAATTCCACTAATATGGCAGCAACATTATGAGGGAGTAAGCAATATTCATTGCATTTATTTAGCTTGTTAGGCCATGATATCAGGTACTCAGACAACTAGCAGTGAAACTACATTGGATCATTCCAGTGCTCCAGGGTCCTGCATTAAAGTACAATTTATTATATCAACCTACAGAAGTTAGTGTTGGTATCTTGGTTGCCAAATGGTCAAGCAACGAGACATAACAACAACTACATCAGCTCAAGTTATCATTTATCTCAGACAACAAATGTCCACCATTTCAGCTAACAGACTTTGAGATATTTTTTCAGACTGCATAATTTATCATAATACTTCCACATCAGATGTTGTGCCATCATTTAGAATACCTCCACTATGGTTATCAGCAATGCCCCATTTCTAGTGCTTTAAAAGCCCAATTCTCCACTTTCTTAGCTATTTTAGAACTTAAATGGGTGTAAGAAACTCTATTCTTAAAGTTTGTGTAGGCATAACTAACATCTATTCTTTAAAGATATGTTACACCAACTGTGGTATCTACCAATGGTACTCAATGCTCTGGTAGAAGCAGCCTTTGAACAACCATATTTAGCCTTCATAACGTCAAATTGGTGATATATATACATATATATATATATATATATATATATATATATATACTGTATATATATCCAAAATATGTATCCAAGGCTATTCATGCTTAAAAATATGTAATCCCACCTTTCTTTCATGTAATTGGCAAGAGTCCATGAGCTAGTGACATATGGGATATACATTCCTACCAGGAGGGGCAAAGTTTCCCAAACCTCAAAATGCCTATAAATACACCTCCCACCACACCCACAATTCAGTTTTTGCAAACTTTGCCTCCTATGGAGGTGGTGAAGTAAGTTTGTGCTAGATTTCTACGTTGATATGCGCTTTTCAGCATGCTGAAGCCCGGTTCCTCTCAGAGTGCAGTAAATGACAGAGGGATGTGAAGGGAGTATTACCTATTGAATGCAATGGTCATCCTAACGGGGATCTATTTCATAGGTTCTCTGTTATCGGTCGTAGAGATTCTTCTCCTACCTCCCTTTTCAGATTGACGATATACTCTTATATATCATTACCTCTGCTGATTCTCGTTTCAGTACTGGTTTGGCTATCTACTTTATTTAGATGAGTGTCTTTTGGTAAGTTTTCCTTTATTAAGACACTCTTAGCTATGGTTTGGCACTTTAAATGTAAAGTTCTAAATATAATGTTTGTACTTATATTTGCCATGATTCAGGTTTATCAGTATATTTCCTTTTTACAGACTGTCAGTTTCATTTTGGGAAATGCACATATAAAGGGAAAAAAAAAAATTCTTACCTGAAATTTTTCAAATTGACTTTTTTTCTAAATTGCAGGCTGTTAGGCTCGCAGGTGCGCAAAATGCTATAATTTATTGCGTCATTCTTGGCGCAAGACTTTTTGGCGCGAGAATTACGCTTGTTGACGTTTTTTCGTCATTTCCGGCATCTTAGTTGGCACCGAAAATTTTCAAGTAGTTGCGTCATCTATGACGCTCGTGTTTGTTGCAGACGTTTTTGTCGCCAAAAAATATTTTGTCAGTTGTGGGCGTCATACTTGAAGCCAGACTTTTGACATTATTTAAGTCTTCATGTATTTTTGCTTCTGATTTCCAGAGGCTTATTCTGTTTGCATTTTTTCCCATTCCTGAAACTGTCATATAAGGAAATTGATAATTTTGCTTTATATGTTGTTTTTTCTTTTACATATTGCAAGATGTCTCAATCTGACCCTGTATCAGAATCTACTTCTGGAATGCTGCTGCCTGATGTCGGTTCTACCAAAGCTAAGTGCATTTGTTGTAAACTTGTGGTAACTGTTCCTCCGGCTGTAAATTGTGTTAGTTTTCTAAAGCAGACAATATTTCCATTAGTAGTAGTTCATTACCTGTTGTTGTTCCTTCAACATCTAATGTTCAGGATATTCCTGTTAATGTGAGAGAATTTGTTTCTAATTCTATTCAGAAGGCCCTGTCTGTTATACAACTTTCTAATAAACGTAAAAGGTCTTTTAAAACTTCTCATAAATTCGATGAATTTTTAAATGACCAACAGCATTCTGATTTATCTATCTCTGATGAGGATCTATCTGGTTCAGAAGATTCTGCCTCAGATATTGACACTGACAAAACTTCATATTTATTCAAAATGGAGTATATTCGTTCTTTATTAAAAGAGGTGTTGATTGCATTAGATATGGAGGAGACTAGTCCTCTTGATATTAAAACCAGTAAACGTTTAAATTCGGTTTTTAAACCTCATGTAGTTATTCCAAAGGGTTTTTCCAGTTCCTGGTGCTATTTCAGAGGTAATTTCTAGGGAATGGAATAGTCTGGGTACTTCATTTACTCCTTCTTCAAGGTTTAAGAGACTGTACCCTTTGCCGACTGATAGATTGGAGTTTTGGGAAAAGATCCACAAAGTTGATGGGGCTATCTCTACTCTTGCTAAGCGTACTACTATTCCTATGGCGGATAGTACTTCTTTTAAAGATCCTTTAGATAGGAAGCTTGAATCTTATCTAAGGAAGGCTTATTTATGTTCAGGTCATCTTCTTAGGCCTGCTATTTCTTTGGCTGATGTTGCTGCAGCTTCAACTTTTTTGTTAAAAACTTTAGCGCAGCAAGTACCAGATCCTAATGTGTATAGCATTGTTAAGCTAATTCAACATGCTAATAATTTCATTTGTGATGCCATTTTTGATATCATTAGAATTGATGTCAGGTATATGTCTTTAGGTATTTTAGCTTTATGGCTTAAATCTTGGAATGCGGATATGACTTCTAAGTCAACGTTGCTATCTCTATCTTTCCAAGGTAATAAATTATTTGGTTCTCAGTTGGATTCTATAATTTCAACTGTCACTGGGGGGAAGGGAGCCTTTTTGCCTCAGGATAAAAAATCTAAGGGTAAATTTAGGGCTGCTAACCGTTTTTGTTCCTTTCGTCAGAATAGGGAACAGAAACCTGACCCTTCCCCTAAAGGAACGGTTTCCAATTGGAAGCCTTCTCCAGTTTAGAATAAATCCAAGCCTTTTAGAAAATCAAAACCAGCCCCCAAGTCCGCATGAAAGTGCGGCCCTCATTCCAGCGCAGCTGGTAGGGGGCAGACTTCGATTTTTCAAGGATGTTTGGATCAATTCAATCCAAAATCATTGGATTCAGAACATTGTTTCTCAAGGGTACAGAATAGGTTTCAAGGTAAGACTGCCTGTGAGAAGTTTCTTTCTCTCATGAATTCCAGTGAACCCAGTAAAGGCTCAGGCTTTCCTGAAGTGTGTTTCAGACCTGGAGTTATCCGGGGTAATTGTGCCAGTTCCCTATCTGGAACGGGGTCTGGGGTTTTATTCAAATCTGTTAGTTGTTCCAAAGAAAGAAAATTCTTTCAGACCAGTTCTGGATCTAAAAATTTTGAATCGTTATGTAAGAATACCAACATTCATAATGGTGACTATACAGGGAGTGCAGAATTATTAGGCAAATGAGTATTTTGACCACATCATCCTCTTTATGCATGTTGTCTTACTCCAAGCTGTATAGGCTCGAAAGCCTACTACCAATTAAGCATATTAGGTGATGTGCATCTCTGTAATGAGAAGGGGTGTGGCCTAATGACATCAACACCCTATATCAGGTGTGCATAATTATTAGGCAACTTCCTTTCCTTTGGCAAAATGGGTCAAAAGAAGGACTTGACAGGCTCAGAAAAGTAAAAAATAGTGAGATATCTTGCAGAGGGATGCAGCACTCTTAAAATTGCAAAGCTTCTGAAGCGTGATCATCGAACAATCAAGCGTTTCATTCAAAATAGTCAACAGGGTCGCAAGAAGCGTGTGGAAAAACCAAGGCGCAAAATAACGGCCCATGAACTGAGAAAAGTCAAGCGTGCAGCTGCCAAGATGCCACTTGCCACCAGTTTGGCCATATTTCAGAGCTGCAACATCACTGGAGTGCCCAAAAGCACAAGGTGTGCAATACTCAGAGACATGGCCAAGGTAAGAAAGGCTGAAAGACGACCACCACTGAACAAGACACACAAGCTGAAACGTCAAGACTGGGCCAAGAAATATCTCAAGACTGATTTTTCTAAGGTTTTATGGACTGATGAAATGAGAGTGAGTCTTGATGGGCCAGATGGATGGGCCCATGGCTTGTGATATGTGTGAATAAATTTGTCTCACAAACTTTAGATAAAAATAAAATAAAGGGAATGTAGCTCTATTCTTGTAAACAGCAAATATATATAACTTAATATACTCGCATGCACAAGGTGAGCATTTACTTTAGTAATTGAAATGAAAGTATGGACTATACCTCTATGAATGTTAATAATAATTCTTATGTGAGAAGCTTATATAGCTTCTACTATATAAACAATGATTCGTTTATGATCAAAGAAAAAATGAGAAAAAATTCCTTTAAATTCAGGATATGAAATAAGTTGATAAAGTTCAAATCTTAGTAAAGTAATGTTCAAATAACTTTCCTTTAGTTTCACGCACTCACACAAACACTCTAAAATATATATACAATGATCCAACACACACGCAATATTGAGCAGCAAGGAGGAGGTTAATTCAGTGAAAATACAGCTCAGGTAAGTAATGACACTTAGCGTTATATTTGTAAACCTTAAACTTTGTATACAATACGATACCAATACCAGCGTGGTGATAAGACCAGATTTCCCCAGAAACGATGGTGAAGCGTGGAGAGCGGTATTAGCAGCAGAGTATATACTAAACCGGAGAATATTAGAAAGCGGCGTCCGGTAGCAGCATGTGTGAGTGCGGCTTCAGCTGTGAGTGATAGAGTTCCGGAAGCGTAGGAATATGATTAGAAGTAACGGTCCCAAAAAAGGAATCAGGAAAGAAGTGCAGCAAACTTTGAGTACAAACAGCCTTCAAAAATTATTAGATACTTTAGACCTGAAAGGGAAAATAAATTGCTTGAAATGAGCAATAGCAAAGGATGAGAGAATCCACTTTAATTTTCAGGCACTGAGTAATGGAGAAGCACTTCCTTAAATAGGAGGAAGTGCTGATAGTCAGAAAGTCTTAAAGGGATATCACAGGCTGGATTGGTAAAGGGCAGAGAGCTCCAGTCCGACTCAGACGCCAGCAAGGTGGAGGTGGAGTACTGGTTTGGGCTGGTATCATCAAAGATGAGCTTGTGGGGCCTTTTCGGGTTGAGGATGGAGTCAAGCTCAACTCCCAGTCCTACTGCCAGTTTCTGGAAGACACCTTCTTCAAGCAGTGGTACAGGAAGAAGTCTGCATCCTTCAAGAAAAACATGATTTTCATGCAGGACAATGCTCCATCACACGCGTCCAAGTACTCCACAGCGTGGCTGGCAAGAAAGGGTATAAAAGAAGAAAATCTAATGACATGGCCTCCTTGTTCACCTGATCTGAACCCCATTGAGAACCTGTGGTCCATCACCAAATGTGAGATTTACAAGGAGGGAAAACAGTACACCTCTCTGAACAGTGTCTGGGAGGCTGTGGTTGCTGCTGCACGCAATGTTGATGGTGAACAGATCAAAACACTGACAGAATCCATGGATGGCAGGCTTTAGAGTGTCCTTGCAAAGAAAGGTGGCTATATTGGTCACTGATTTGTTTTTGTTTTGTTTTTGAATGTCAGAAATGTATATTTGTGAATGTTGAGATGTTATATTGGTTTCACTGGTAAAAATAAATAATTGAAATGGGTATATATTTGTTTTTTGTTAAGTTGCCTAATAATTATGCACAGTAATAGTCACCTGCACACACAGATATCCCCCTAAAATAGCTAAAACTAAAAACAAACTAAAAACTACTTCCAAAAATATTCAGCTTTGATATTAATGAGTTTTTTGGGTTCATTGAGAACATGGTTGTTGTTCAATAATAAAATTTATCCTCAAAAATACAACTTGCCTAATAATTCTGCACTCCCTGTAAGTACTATTCTGGCTTTTGTTCAGCAAGGGCATTATATGTACACAATAGACTTACAGGATGCTTATCTTCATATTCCGATTCATCCAGATCATTATCAGTTCCTGAGATTCTCTTTTCTAGACAAGCATTACCAATTTGTTGCTCTTCCTTTTGGCCTAGCAACAGCTCCAAGGATTTTTTCAAAGGTTCTCGGTGCCCTACTCTCTGTAATCAGAGAGCGGGGTATTGCTGTGTTTCCTTATTTGGACGATATCTTGGTACTTGCTCAGTCTTTACATTCTGCAGAATCTCACACGAATCATCTAGTGTTGTTTCTTCAAAGACATGGTTGGAGGATCAATTTACCAAAAAGTTCCTTGATTCCTCGGACAAGGGTAACCTTTTTAGGATTCCAAATAGATTCAGTATCCATGACTTTGTCTTTAACAGACAAAAGACGTCTGAAATTGGTTTCAGCTTGTCGGAACCTTCAGTCTCAGTCATTCCCTTCAGTAGCTATGTGCATGGAGGTTTTAGGTCTCATGACTGCAGCATCGGACGCGATCCCCTTTGCTCGTTTTCATATGAGACCTCTTCAGCTTTGTATGCTGAACCAATGGTGCAGGGATTATACAAAGTTATCACAATTAATATCCTTAAATCCCAATATTCGACTATCTCTGACTTGGTGGTTAGATCACCACCGTTTGGTCCAGGGGGCCTCTTTTATTCGTCCAACCTGGACTGTGATCTCAACAGATGCAAGTCTTTCAGGTTGTGGAGCTGTCTGGGGATCTCTGACAGCGCAGGGGGTTTGGAAATCTCAAGAGGCGAGATTACCAATCAATATTTTGGAACTCCGTGCGATTCGCAAAGCTCTTCAGTTTTGGCCTCTTCTGAAGAGAGAACCGTTTATTTGTTTTCAGATAGACAATGTCACAACCGTGGCGTATGTCAATCATCAAGGTGGGACTCACAGTCCTCAAGCTATGAAAGAAGTATCTCGGATACTTGCATGGGCGGTATCCAGCTCCTGTCTAATCTCTGTGGTTCATATCCCAGGTATAGACAATTGGGAAGTGGATTATCTCAGTCGCCAGACTTTACATCCGAGAGAATGGTCTCTTTACCCAGATGTGTTTCTTCAGATTGTTCAGATGTGGGGGCTTCCAGAAATAGATCTGATGGCTTCTCATCTAAACAGGAAACTTCCCATGTATCTGTCCAGGTCCAGGGATCATCAGGCGGAAGCAGTGGATGCGTTGTCCCGTCCTTGGAATTATCAACCTGCTTATATCTTTCCGCCTCTAGTTCTTCTTCCAAGAGTGATTTCCAAAATCATAATGGAGCGTTCGTTTTTACTGCTGGTGGCTCCAGCATGGCCACACAGGTTTTGGTATGCGGATCTTGTTCGGATGTCCAGTTGCCAACCTTGGCCACTTCCGTTAAGGCCAGACCTTCTATCTCAAGGTCCATTTTTCCATCAGGATCTCAAATCATTAAATTTGAAGGTATGGAGATTGAACATTTAGTGCTTAGTCATAGAGGTTTCTCTGACTCAGTGATTAATACTATGTTGCAGTCTCGCAAATCTGTAAGAACTTACCTGATAAATTCATTTCTTTCATATTGGCAAGAGTCCATGAGGCCCACCCTTTTTGTGGTGGTTATGATTTTTTTGTATAAAGCACAATTATTCCAATTCCTTGTTGATGCTTTCGCTCCTTTCTTATCACCCCACTTCTTGGCTATTCGTTAAACTGAATTGTGGGTGTGGTTTCTCTGACTCAGTGATTAATACTATATTGCAGGCTCGCAAATCTGTGTCTAGAAAGATTTATTACCGAGTTTGGAAGACTTACATTTCATGGTGTTCTTCTCATAAATTTTCTTGGCATTCTTTTAGAATTCCTAGAATTTTACAGTTTCTTCAGGATGGTTTGCATAAGGGTTTGTCTGCAAGTTCTTTGAAAGGACAAATCTCTGCTCTTTCTGTTCTGTTTCACAGAAAAATTGCTAATCTTCCTGACATTCATTGTTTTGTACAGGCTTTGGTTCGTATCATGCCTGTCATTAAGCCAATTTCTCCTCCTTGGAGTCTTAATTTGGTATTGAAGGCTTTACAGACTCCTCCGTTTGAGCCTATGCATTCTCTGGACATTAAATTACTTTCTTGGAAAGTATTGTTTCTTTTGGCCATCTCTTCTGCTAGAAGAGTTTCTGAATTATCTGCTCTTTCTTGTGAGTCTCCTTTTCTGATTTTTCATCAGGATAAGGCGGTTTTGCGGACTTCTTTTAAATTTTTACCTAAAGTTGTGAATTCCAACAACATTAGTAGAGAAATTGTTGTCCCTTCGTTGTGTCCTAATCCTAACAATTCTTTGGAAAGAAGACATTCTTTGGACGTGGTTAGAGCTTTGAAATATTATGTTGAAGCTACTAAAGATTTCAGAAAGACTTCTAGTCTATTTGTTATCTTTTCTGGTTCTAGGAAAGGTCAGAAGGCTTCTGCCATTTCTTTGGCATCTTGGTTAAAGCTTTTGATTCATCATGCTTATTTGGAGTTGGGTAAATCCCCGCCTGAGAGGATTACGGCTCATTCTACTAGGTCAGCTTCTATTTCCTGGGCTTTTAAGAATGAAGCTTCTGTTGATCAGATTTGCAAAGCAGCAACTTGGTCTTCTTTGCATACTTTTACTAAATTCTACCATTTTGATGTTTTCTCTTCTTCAGAAGCAGTTTTTGGTAGAAAAGTTCTTCAGGCAGCTGTTTCAGTTTGATTCTTCTGCTTATAGTTTCAGTTTTTTTCATTATAAAGATTAAAACTTTTTGATTTGGGTTGTGGATTCTTTTTTCAGCAGAATTGGCTGTCTTTATTTTTATCCCTCCCACTCTAGTGAATCTTGCGTGGAGTTCCACATCTTGGGTATTTGCTATCCCATACGTCACTAGCTCATGGACTCTTGACAATTACATGAAAGAAAACATAACTTATGTAAGAACTTACCTGATAAATTCATTTCTTTCATATTGGCAAGAATCCATGAGGCCCACCCTTTTTGTGGTGGTTATGATTTTTTTGTATAAAGCACAATTATTCCAATTCCTTGTTGATGCTTTCGCTCCTTTCTTATCACCCCACTTCTTGGCTATTCGTTAAACTGAATTGTGGGTGTGGTTTCTCTGACTCAGTGATTAATACTATATTGCAGGCTCGCAAATCTGTGTCTAGAAAGATTTATTACCGAGTTTGGAAGACTTACATTTCATGGTGTTCTTCTCATAAATTTTCTTGGCATTCTTTTAGAATTCCTAGAATTTTACAGTTTCTTCAGGATGGTTTGCATAAGGGTTTGTCTGCAAGTTCTTTGAAAGGACAAATCTCTGCTCTTTCTGTTCTGTTTCACAGAAAAATTGCTAATCTTCCTGACATTCATTGTTTTGTACAGGCTTTGGTTCGTATCATGCCTGTCATTAAGCCAATTTCTCCTCCTTGGAGTCTTAATTTGGTATTGAAGGCTTTACAGACTCCTCCGTTTGAGCCTATGCATTCTCTGGACATTAAATTACTTTCTTGGAAAGTATTGTTTCTTTTGGCCATCTCTTCTGCTAGAAGAGTTTCTGAATTATCTGCTCTTTCTTGTGAGTCTCCTTTTCTGATTTTTCATCAGGATAAGGCGGTTTTGCGGACTTCTTTTAAATTTTTACCTAAAGTTGTGAATTCCAACAACATTAGTAGAGAAATTGTTGTCCCTTCGTTGTGTCCTAAACCTAACAATTCTTTGGAAAGATCTTTACATTCTTTGGACGTGGTTAGAGCTTTGAAATATTATGTTGAAGCTACTAAAGATTTCAGAAAGACTTCTAGTCTATTTGTTATCTTTTCTGGTTCTAGGAAAGGTCAGAAGGCTTCTGCCATTTCTTTGGCATCTTGGTTAAAGCTTTTGATTCATCATGCTTATTTGGAGTTGGGTAAATCCCCGCCTGAGAGGATTACGGCTCATTCTACTAGGTCAGCTTCTACTTCCTGGGCTTTTAAGAATGAAGCTTCTGTTGATCAGATTTGCAAAGCAGCAACTTGGTCTTCTTTGCATACTTTTACTAAATTCTACCATTTTGATGTTTTCTCTTCTTCAGAAGCAGTTTTTGGTAGAAAAGTTCTTCAGGCAGTTGTTTCAGTTTGATTCTTCTGCTTATAGTTTCAGTTTTTTTCATTATAAAGATTAAAACTTTTTGATTTGGGTTGTGGATTCTTTTTTCAGCAGAATTGGCTGTCTTTATTTTTATCCCTCCCTCTCTAGTGACTCTTGCGTGGAGTTCCACATCTTGGGTATTTGCTATCCCATACGTCACTAGCTCATGGACTCTTGCCAATTACATGAAAGAAAACATAACTTATGTAAGAACTTACCTGATAAATTCATTTCTTTCATATTGGCAAGAGTCCATGAGGCCCACCTTTTTTGTGGTGGTTATGATTTTTTTGTATAAAGCACAATTATTCCAATTCCTTGTTGATGCTTTCGCTCCTTTCTTATCACCCCACTTCTTGGCTATTCGTTAAACTGAATTGTGGGTGTGGTGGGGGGTGTATTTATAGGCATTTTGAGGTTTGGGAAATTTGCCCCTCCTGGTAGCAATGTATATCCCATACGTCACTAGCTCATGGACTCTTGCCAATATGAAAGAAATTAATTTATCAGGTAAGTTCTTACATAAATTATGTTTTTTACTGTCCAGATTTGATGACAGTGAATGGTTAGTCACTGTGTGGGTTGTGTTTTGTAAGATTCTTTTGCAGTTATGTTAAAGCAAGGGCTGACTGAAGAACAGCCTTTTATTCTACCGTGCACTCTAAAGGCCTTTTTTTTCCTGGCAAACACTACCATTTCAACTTGTGTAAAACAAAATGTTGTCAAGGCAATTAATTTTTCAGATAGAGCATGCAATTTTAAGCACCTTTTTAATTTACTTCTATTATCAATTTTTCTTCATTCTCTTGCTATCTTTTTTTGAAAAAGAAAGCATCTAAGCTAAGGAGCCAGACAATTTTTGGTGTAGACACTGGACAGCACTTGTTTATTGGTGGGTAAATGTATCCACCAATCAGCAAGAACAACCCAGGTTGTTCACCAAAAATGGGCCGGCATCTAAACTTACATTCTTGCTTTTCAAATAAAGAAACCAAGAGAATGAAGAAAATTTGATAATAGGAGTAAATTAGAAAGTTGCTTAAAATTGCATGCTCTATCTAAATCATGAAAGAAAAAAATTGGGTTCAGTGTCCCTTTAAAGGAAGTCCGGGGCTTAAAGCTCATTCTACAAGGCCAATGAAAATCTTTATCAACACCCAATTATTCCTTTCTCATTACATGTTGGATGTCCAATAGTCCCCATTAAGGTGCTAAGAGGATTAGTTCCAATTTTCTGTCCATTCATACCTGGGGAATATTATAAAGTATTATGAGCCAAAATAACTGTTATATATTGTTTGAACATCACATATCTTAATATTAATTAAGTTTCCCACAACAATAAATGACCTACAAAAAAAATAGAACATTAAGAACTAAAGAACAAATTTTATTCAGTCCAGCTGTGTGTTTCTTTTATTTGCTATGCTTAGAGAGTCAACTTGACCTGAACAATGAAGTTTTCTTTTTTTAAAAAACTTCAGGAACTTTTTCATTTGTATATAGCACTAGTAAAATTACAAATACTACATTCTTTGCATATTTTCTTTTCCTATAGTGCAATATAGATACTATTGCTTATTTTCAGCTGAGGATTTCTGACTATTTAGCCTTTTATATAACCATATAACTTTGTACTCATAAGTACAGTTAATACCATTTTACTATCTCTCCATCATTACTTTTTTTATTGATGTTCATTCAATATGTTAGAGGATTGTAACAAACTTATAAAAAAAAATCCATTGTGTTAAGAACTTGAAAAATACAATTTAAATAATTTCTGTTTCAAAGCAACATGGAAGCTAAATAATGGTTTTAAGGAATGTGTGGGAGGAATCTTTGTAAGTTGTTCATTGTAACAAGGGGGTTAAGCTGACTTTTCATAGTAACTTGTTCAATGTAACTGTATCATCTCACTTTCATTGTAATTTCTGCCTCTTTTTGTCCTTTCTTGCAAATTTAAAGACATTTTGTCATTTTTGAAAGTTAGTTTAGTAACACAGTTATGGGTGTCGACAAAAGGGACAAGATAGTGGGTATAGGCAATAAAAGAGCCCCTAACTCAGCCACTACGCAGCTTAGAGAAACATGTCTTCACTAATTGGAAAAGGAGAATATCTGGTTATCATATATTTTGTTGTCTAACCTGTGAGACACAAAGTTTAGAGTCATTTTTATGCGAGAAATAAATCCACAAACCTATGAAACCACTAACTCAAAAGAGGGGAACTCCTCTTTTAAATGAATGGTCACCTGACCCTCTAGATAGTATGTGGTTAAAGTAAACATTGCTTCAGCCATTATACAGCAAGTTTAAAGTAATAGAGGCAATCTGCATAGTTAAATACATTTACCCATAAGGCCTTTAAAGTAAAAGACTGCTCTTTTTAATAATGTTAACATACCATAGACATTTTTCTACTAGACATTAAGTTCAGAGAAATGGTAAACAATGATCTTTACTAAAATCAATCCATCGGGGAGAGTCCTCACATTTTAAGGAGCAGAGTCTCTTATAGTCAAGTGATGGGTTTCATGATTTTCTGATTATCATATGTAAAAAGGCATATAAAAATTAATAAGTGAAAAAAACATTGGCCCCACTCAAATTGATTACTTACTCTGCCTGAATTGAAATGTTATAAACAGATTAACAGATTTCCATACACCTACCTAGGAAACCATGAAAGAAACTAGCTTTCCTAAAGCCTTCTGCATATGGGGGTATTTCATAGGTGTTTCCTCAAACCTTCATGGATTCAAAACAGCAGTGGCCAAAGTGGAAGATAAGCATGGTAGATAATTGGTGATGACTGACATAGTGTTGAAGGCAGCTTTTGTTCACATAAAGGGACATACAATTTAGAGCATTTTATTATTGCACTGTAGCATATAACTATAGGGTCGATCGCAATCTATTGGCTCCCAAATATGATTTTTTCTCGTATTGGCCGAATTTGGATCAGAGTTTCTTTAGTGATTATGATGTAATATCATATCAGTAGTTAAAAACACACTGCCATGAACGTGTTTTCAACCGAAAAGCTCCTGAAAAACACTTTTCGAGAGTTAATTGCATGTTTTCTAAATAGACACTGGGAGGTTTCCCAAAACTGACACATACTATAGCCTATTTTCACCTCAAAGCTCTATTCACTCAGCAAGGACAAAACTCATTTACATGTTTGATATTCAACTGTTGTCATCACAAGACATCCTCAACACTCCATATGAATGTCATATGACTCTTGGCAGGATGGACATACTTCTATAGGTACTTTAGGATAACCACAGCTACAAATGGCGTGATTTAATATTTCATATCTGAATGTATTTCTCAATAGCACTGCTGTGATTGTCAATAACAGTACAGGTGTTATTAAAATCATGTTTTTACAGGAGATCACATAATCACGACTTTCAGGGTTAACTATTGCAATCTGTTTCCATCCGCACCACTGCTAACCCATCTCAATGTACCTGTAAGATTGCTGGTATGGACAGATGTGCAGTTTTTCTTTGACAAGCATTGTTTCTAAACAAGATTTTTTTCTAGTAGTTGTTAAAGCCCCAGTTCTCTTTTGACATGAACTGTACACAAAATGGCAGTCACAATTATTTTTTTAATGTAAACATAAATATGATCATATTTTAGTTGTATGCATGTTTCATAGTTTGAAAGTGTGATTTAAAAAAATATTTTTATTAAACTAGGAGATGATTGCATTTATTATAATATGAATTGAGCATACGCACAAGTGTTAACATTTGAGAGAAAAAAGACAGTGCAACATGCCAATCAACAAGATGGGTCTTCAGTTGGTTAAGGCTTTAAATGAGATGAATCCAATAATCATAAAAAGAAAATGCATAGAAGTGTTTTATCTTCATTGATCGTGCTGAGTAGAGAAAAATAAAACATTTAAACACTTACAAAAAGTAGTTATCTGGTTAATTGGAATGGCAGATAACAGTCTCCGTAGTAATGCAATGTACAGATATCTGATAAATTATGTAAGCCAAGGATTTATTGTTGTGACAGTTAATGTTACTATACATTAAAGGGAAATCAAACCCTTTTTTCCCATTTTAAACTCCTTTTTTTCTACCATTATCAAATTTTCTTTGTTTTCTTGGTATCCTCTGTTGAAAAAACAGAGCGTGCACGTGTCTGCAGCACTATATAGCAACAATTTTGCAAGAATGTTATACAATTGCAAGAACACTTGGTGAGCGCAATATTTCCTGCCATGTAGTGCTCCAAGCACTCTAACTATGTGTGTATCTCTTCAACAAAGAATACAATGAGAATGTAGCAAATTATATAATATCAGTTAATTGAAAACATTTTAAAAGAACATTTTGAAAATTGTTTGATATGCTAATGTCTAAGTCGTTAAAGCCTGCCTCTTATCTCAGTGAATTTTGACAGTTTTTGACAGTACACACTGCTAGTTCATATGGGTCATATAAATAACATTGTGCTCACTCCCATGGAGTTATTTAAGAGTCAGCACTGATTGGCTAAAATGCAAGTCTTTCATAAGAAGTAAGATAAGGGGGCAGTCTGCAGAGGCTTAGATATGAGGTAATCACAGAGGTAAAAAGTGTATTAATATAACAGTGCTGGTTATGCAAAACTGGGGAATGGGTAATAAAGGGATTATCTATCGTTTAAACAATATAAATTCTGGAGTAGACTGTCCCTTTAAAATTGAATTGAATACCATGAGAAGCTGATGTTTGGTGTGAAAAATCTGGTACTATTTTACTAAACCAGTGTTTTCTAGGCACTGTTAAATGTACATGTCCTGTATTATGTCATGGAACGAAATATTCTGTATCAATGGAACATTCTATATTACTTCATTGCTTACGTATAATAATATAAAAGGTGCCGTTTAGTCTGCTGACCCCCTTCAAGATCTTTGATGACCTAAGATCAGAAGGAAATGACAAGAAATAACCTGCCTGTGTCAGTCACAAATTCTTCTTAAATTACACTTAAATATGTGAGTTTATTTAACAAAATTCTTAACTTTGTGTCATTTTAATAACATTTTCAGAATTGTAGGTGCACATTTTGCTGTTACTAGTATATTCCCCTAATGTTTTGCAATATAATTTGTTAAATTTGTGTCTGAAGGTGAACTTTTGATCCCACTGGCATCAGCTATTTTGCTTTGTATTTATTTATTTTTTAAAACCATTGGCAAAAAATAAAAAAAAATAAAAAAAAAAAAATTGTCATTCACTGGATTTAGTGTTTTTTTGCAACTGCACAAGTAGACAAAATGTATGGATCTTATTACTAAATTAACATTTAAAATCAACCATTTAAAACTAAACTGTTAATATACCCAACATTTAATGTATTGTGTTACATATTTTTACCATTTCGACCATCTCTCACCAATATCTTTACTATTCTAATCAACCTAATGTCATTGTTATCTGCCTTGGCTGGGCTTCTGGGTAAAATTAAGTATATGTACATATAACATTATATAGACTAAAATAGGGTCACCCCTGCTTCAGTGCATTCTATATATGATATGATACACAGTATTTCCTTTATTTTGCTGGCCGCTTGTATCATGTGACAACCATCAGCCATTCACAGGCTCATATATACATACACTGTATATTATTGCACATTCTCCGTAGGAGCGGATGCCTGAGAAAATGTGTAAATTTGAAAGTTTCTTAAAATTGCATGCTCTGTAGGCCCCAGCTACTAGTGAGCATGTGTGTGTTCACACTGTATGTGTATATGAATCTGTGATTGTCTGACAGCTGTCACATGATACAGGGGCCAGCAAATTTAAGTAAATTTTGCAATTTATAAAAAAAAGTTTACAGTACTTCTCTAATAAAATTCAATGGAAGTGCTATTTTATTGCCTTTTTCTTATGCATTTGTTGATTAAGCTATAATACTTTTGAAATGTGTAATTGCTACACATTCATATACATAAAAAAATTTTTTTGAATACAATGTTCATTTAATGGGACAAGGAGGCCATCCTATTACTTTTATCCATCACTTTCATTCCAACTATGCTCCATACCCCTATGTTTTTCAGAAGACCGCTGTCTTTAGCATATTTTTTTTTTTTTTACGTTAAGCCATCCAGCAGCATATAAAGATCTATGTGAACAAGACAGTCTTGAGAGTTTTGCGTTTTATATAGCACTGGACATCTCAGTCCATACAGCTTCAACATGGCCGCAACAACTTGGTCTATTTTTTTAATTAAGTGCTGGGAAAAAAGGCTAGCGCTTCTGCAGATTCAAGTACAGATTTTATTTCTGCATTTAAAACATTTTTATCACATACTAGATGGAATGGAACTAAAATATTAACAATAATGCATTACTTCCATGTCACATTAAGCAAATACTTGCCCCAATGGATAACATTGTTTAGTGCCTTTGTAAAGCGTTTAATACCAGTTTGAAGTGGTTTTGAATAATTCATAACACTGTTAAATGAGAAACATGTTTATTGGACTGTACAAGATATATTGTTTTCTCCATATTCAGTGATTTCACGTCTGCTCAGGATGCCAGCTGATCTCTGTTACTTGCTACAAAATACAGATGATCTTCAAAAGTTTTGCATGGCTTCTATCTCCCCTGTTAGCAATGTAAAAAAGATTAAAGGGACATTAAATTCAACATTTAACCTACAATAACTTTTTAATTAGGGGCTGTCATGTATACCAGGCTGCAAGGGTTAAACCTCCACCCCCTTCTATCTAGCCCCCATCCTGTGTCTCAGCGGATCTGGGCTTTTGAGAGCATACGCGATCTCCCAGACTGTTGGTTTGCCTTGTTTTGTGCTTTGAACCTTTTCACAAAAGAGCTGGTCCCTGACCGCCTAGTCCCTCTTTGGCTGGCCAGGCCCCTGGAGCTGCCGGTCAGCCGCATTGTCCAGAATGCCCGATGTCCTTTACCCCAGGTCGCTTCAGCAGCTCCTTGTCCCAGAGCTCCGCTCTTTTTGGGATTGGTACCCCTTGGGGAGGGCAAGAGATGGGGTGATTGCCGGAAAGGAGCTCCATTGGGAACCAGGGGTTCCAGACCCCCTCTACAACTCCCACTTCCCAGTGGCCTTCCCGGTGTACGTTTGAGCACCCATAGCTCTGGCCCCCAGCCATGGATCATGTCACTTTTTGGACTGTAGCAGCTGGGGACCGAGGGCTTTCCAACGACACCCTGGAAGTGACGCCGCTCCCCCGGGGGACTGATAAGGCTCTTATTTTGATGGGATTGTGTATAAAAAAGTGTGTATTTTTCCACTAAAGTGTTACTTCTTGTTTTCACCTGAATGCTAGTCTGACTAGTTATTTGGGTGGGAATAGCTAGAATCACTTTCTCTGCTACATAGCGACAGGTTCCAGGTACAGAAAGGATCCTTTGGCAGAGCTGGCCAGTCGGGGTAGCTGGAGGCCATCACAGGGGCTCTATTTATGAAGATGCACAAGCAGCTTTTGGGCCATTTCGAAGCAAGCTGGCTCATACAACCGAAAGTTAAGAAAAACGTGTTGTACAACTGTTACTTTTTAACGTGATGTCAGACAACTCACGCTCGTTCCTCTGGAATAACTGGGAAGCCCTGTTCTTGTAAGAGCAGGGGGCAGGGTTGCATGAGCAATTGTTTGTGCAATCTTAAATTCTGTCAACATATCCTGCTATGATACAAACAGCTTCTCTCAATGAGTCCGCACGTATTATAATAAAATTCGCCCTTAGTGTTGGTAACAAAATTAAAATGCAAGGTAGTTTCATTACATATGTTGTCTACTTTTTCTGCAATTAGCTTAATTCTGTTTCTTCCCCCCACTGCCCTCATACAGGCTGGTTTACGTTATTAATTTATCAGTTCATAAGCTTGTTTATATGTGTTACTAAATGGCTGCAGCAGATGAGATAAGATGAAGGTTTTATTTTGTAGCCTGATCTTTCCTATTTCAGTGTCTGCTGCTATATACTAGAAATTAATGGAAAATGTCCCTTTAAACTGGGTACTAAAAGTAAAACTATAGAAGAGATTGGCTTTTTATAGGGACATTGTAATACAAATATATATTTTTTTAGAACTTATCATTTTCTGATTATTGACTTGTTTTGCACCAGGGAGAGTGCCAATTGTACCTTTTAGTGCTGAAAAAGTGAGAACACGAGAATACTGTGAAATCACAATGTCAGAAGATCTGTGAATGTTATTAAATTATATATATATATATATATTATTTAATAAATATATATGGTTGTGTACACCAAAGATGTCACTGTTACAGCAGTTATATTTACTCTGCCAAATGATTCTTGGCTGTGTAAACCAGCCCCCCCCCCCTCTCATTCATCAAAAGAAATGATGTCATAGTTATACGGTATTAAGAAAGAACAAAAGGTTTAAAGCTTTGTATAAGATAAGACCAGTGAACCACTTCAAGGTAAATATTAGCATCTTTAAAACCCTCAGAGGTATATGCCCATATATGGGCTTCCTGCCCAAGATGGGTAAGGAACTCACAGGCCCCCTATGGGGAATAGACGGTCCGTCTGTGGGAATGGTTGAATCCACAAACATGTTCAATGAATTGTAGGTTTTACCATCTGAGTTTTAAATTGTCCCTGCTGAGATCTAAATACACATCCTCATTTCCAGACAAACTAGAAATGTAAATCATGGTTTTAAAAACATGTGTCTCTTGGAAGCATAGAAGCCAAGAATTAAGATTTCAAAATATCTTGGCCTGTGTACTTTTGATAGCAGATTATCTATCTAGTTTTCAAATATTTAATATGTGTCTCAGACTATCAAATAATAGGTACAAAATAATGGATATGAGATTGTCTATTTGTATAACATTAAATATGAATACTTGCTGAATTTAATAAGTAGCAATACAGTCAATGTCAAATTTTAATAACCTATTTCTTTATATCTTTCAGGCATCTAATAAGTAACATAACATATAATTGTTATTTTAAATAATATCCTATGTTTTATACACTCAAAAATAAATTTACAGATATGAAATATAAATCTGTATGGGATAGTAATCCAATATAGATATAATTATATGAAAATTACATATGTTTGCTGATCTCAAGGTATGTATGAGATATTAAGATGATGGCTGAGAGAGTAAGTGAATCCATGATGAAGATATTATAATCCTTTTAAATTGTTTCATAGAAAATATGATTTTAAACACATTTTTATATATTACAAGTTGAATATATTCACGTTTGGTCTTAAAATGATCAGAAAAAATGGTACTGTGTGATCCATGTGTATTTGAACATGTGACTTATAAATACTAGGAATTATAATATGTTGAATATAAACAATATAAGGAGATATTTGGATTGTAGCAATAATTAATGGTGAGACTGTGTTTGCGGTTTTCTGCTGCCCCCTAGGGGATTAAAACTGGTATGACAGCCAAATAAATTAACTATTAGAACACATGCAGAGCCAGTCAGGGAGGCGTCTCCCAGGTGACCAATGAGAGGGACAAGCTCCGCCAGGGCGAATCAGAGACAAGCTCCATAAGGGCCTATCGGATTCATATCACTGATGATTACAATAAGAAAAGGGGGAGGGATATCGCATGATATATAACCTCTCGCAAGGAGAAAGAAGGGAGTTTTTTTATGTCTGCTGAAACTTGTGATTGAATAACTGGCTGCCATACTTGGGACACAATTGCTTTCAGCAAAAATCTGAGTCTAACTTCTTGATCTATGCAATAACTTTTCTTCATTTGAGGTGATCTGAATCTATAGAAAAAAGATTGGGATACTAAATTGGCTTATGTTGATAATGTATGAATTCTATCATTTGATTTTTTTAAAGCAAATACATTCATTATTGCTACAATCAAACTGCAGTTAATAGATTTAAAAGAGCATTTTGTATTTTAGTTTGCATTCATAATCCTGTGTAGTCTTAAAGGGACAGTTTACTCAAAACATTTCTCCCCTTTAATTTGTTCCCAATGATCCACTTTACCTGCTGGAGTGTATTAAATTGTTTATAAGTAGCTCCTTTACCCTTATATTGGCATTTGAAATTGTTGATTTAGCATGTGGTATCCCCACCTATTCTGAAAGTTTGTGGCCGCGCGTACCAGCTATAGATAAGCTTTGCAAACACAGCCAGCAGAAGAAATTACACTCCCAGTGCGATATAGCAGAGATAAGGTAATAAAATGTTGATTTTCCATTGTTCTCTCAAAGTACTGGTGATTGTTTTAAGGACAGATATAAGATAAAGAAGCAGGTATATTTGCACAATGTGATACAGCAATGAGATCGGATTATACCTATAAACTCAACCCATTTTATTAGGTTGTGGCTTCAAAACACAAAATCAGCTTTAATATACACAAATAAACCTTAAAAAGCTAATTTTCATACATTTTTTACTCTGCAGTTGGTAAAAAAAGCAATTGTAAACACATTAAGGGAAAAACTATTTTACAGTAAACTGTCCCTTTAACTAGTCACTATTGTTAAATAATGTATTTGTTAAACAAAGGTCCTTTGTATTGCATATTTCTCAGGCCCATTATTGTAAGTAAATCTCTCTGGTGTGTAATTTATCTTTGCAAATATATATATATTTTAGAATTTGTCTTAATTGTAGATAATTAAGAATTTATTTCAGCTTAGATAAATTGGCATATAAACTGACTACAGTAAGAATATATATAACTTCTGGCATTTTAATTAGAGTGGTATAAAATCATTTGTGGTTTAAATAGCTTAGTTGTATTAATCTGAATGTTTGTGGCTCATATCTTGGTATCTCATTGTGGTATTTTAATGCAATTCAATTGTGAATAAGGTTAATTCTAAAGTTACAATTTGGTTTGCTATGTAAAAAATATTGTAACAGTTTAAACATTGTATAGTTTGATTCATATCTGGTTTTCTAAAAATATAATTCAATGTGTCTATAAATTTTAACTAATATAAAGAATTTAGGAATTTACATTAATTTTATTGTTTTGTATATGCATTTTATTGGGGGTAGTTTAAAGAATATTTATTAAATATATTGTATTATAACCCGGCCATATACTGACAAGAATCACTTTTTATTGAAAATGTATACTAAAACAAAGCAATAGTTATGCATTAGGCAATACTCAGCTTAGCGTATTAATGGCTTGTTAAGGTGGCTTGGCATACACTGGCAAGAATACAGATAACTGTATTCACCCACACCATCAGTCAACAAAACACTTTGTGTAAGATGTTTCAGCAAAGTCACCTCTGAACAACTGCTTATTCTATTCTTTGTTCTGCTTGGAAGCAGCTCTGCTAACAGATCTGTCAGGTTTCTGTGTTCAATTAAAGTCCCTGTTCAAGTTTAATTTACATACAGTTTTAATCAATATGTGCTTACAAAGTCTTGCACACAACCCATCAGCATCTAGACAAAGTCAATCTAGTTTGAAATATGCTCTTAGTTTTGAACGAATCAACTGCTTCTCGCTTCATTTCTAAATCTTACTCTCGCTTTCTTTCTCTCTTGCTTGCTTCAGTTTTGTGTGACTGTAAAAATTATACTCTTTCACTCAACAGCACTGCCCCTGCAACTTCTTAAAAAAATGGTATTAGTCATAATAAAGGTTAGTTCTCATACTACGTTCTTTATCAAAACTTACTGCACTAAGTATCTGCTCAAGTCCACAGTGCAGACCATAAGGTTTTTGTGTTAAGTTAAAGGGACAGTCTAGTCAAAATTAACGTTTCATGATTCAGATAGGGCATTCAATTTTAAACAACTTTTCAATTTACTTTTATCATCAAATTTGCTTTGTTCCATTGGTGGTATTTTTGAAAAGTTAAACCTAGGTAGGCTCAAACTGATTTCTAAAACGTTGATAACCTCCTCTTAAAACAGAACATTTTGAAAGTTTTCCACAGGTAGACAGTACTAGTTCATGTGTCCTATAGATAACATTGTGCTCACTCCCGTAGTTATTTAGGAGTCTGTCAAAAGCACTGCGGTAAGGGGCAGTCTGCAGAGGCTTAGATACAAGGTAATCACAGAGGTAAAAACTGTAACTGTACATCATCAGTCAACAAAACACTTTGTGTAAGATGTTTTGGCAAAGTCACCTCTGAACAACTGCTTATTCTATTCTTTGTTCTGCTTGGAAGCAGCTCTGCTAATAGATCTGTCAGGTTTCTGTGTTCAGTTAAAGTCCCTGTTCAAGTTTAATTTACATACAGTTTTAATCAATCTGTGCTTACAAAGTCTTGCACACAACTCATCAGCATCTAGACAAAGTCAATCTAGTTTGCTCTTAGTTTTGAACGAATCAACTGCTTCTCGCTTCATTTCTAAATCTTACTCTCTCTTTCTTTCTCTCTTGCTTGCTTCAGTTTTGTGTCACTGTAAAAATTATACTCTTTCACTCAACAGCACTGCCCCTGCAACCTCTTAAACAAAAGTATTAGTCCTAATAAGGGTTAGTTCTCATACTACGTTCTTTATTAACTTACTAAATATCTTCTCAAGGCCACAGTGCAGACCATAAGGTAAACAAGTATTCGTTTTTGTCAGCTAGCCTGGAAACAAGCATATGTTTTATTTTCTGAAAGAAAAGACAAAGAACAACTAAACTATCTGCTAATATTTTAACTGTTTGATTAATTATTTGTGCGTGGAATCAGGAAAAGTTTCCAATCCTTTTCATGATTCAAGCTTACTTTGAGTTTTACCTTACAAAGGGGTTAAACACAAAGGGGCCTATCTATCAAGCTCCGAAAGGAGCTTGACGGCCCGTGTTTCTGGCGAGTCTTCAGACTCGCCAGAAATAGCAGTTATGAAGCAGCGGTCACAAAGACCGCCGCTCCATAACCTGTCCGCCTGCTCTGAGCAGGCGGACAGACATCGCCGGAAATCAACCTGATCAAGTACGATCGGGTTGATTGACACCCCCCTGCTGGCGTCCGATTGGCCGCGAGTCTTCAGGGGGCGGCGTTGCACCAGCAGCTCTTGTGAGCTGCTGGTGCAATGCTGAATACGGAGAGCGTATTGCTGTCAGATCAGGTCCACCAGACCTTGATAATTAGAGGCCAAAAGCTACACCCCAAGGCTTGCAGCTCTCAGGCATGGCACAGTTTGTGAGCCAGTTAGGCATGGCATTCTCACATACTTCAAATTATTTTCTATTTTCTACTTCTTAGCTACAATGCTTGCAGAACTCTATGTGTTTAACCCATCTGTAGGGCTTAAACACATAGTAAACTTAAGTGAGTAATGCAAACATTACATGATCTAATGAATATGAGCATGGCATTTTTGGTTTTAGAATCTTTAGTGCAGCAAAGCATTTGCTTACATATAAAAATAATGCTTCACTCGCCTGCAAGGGAGAGCTGCAAACAATGACTTATCATGTCTATGTATGAGCCGTAGGGCTAAACAAAAGTTAAAAAACAAACCAAAAATAAACATAAATTCCCCTTTAATAGTTTAATATGCAGGATAACAAACAGTTTTTCTTGAAGTGTTACTGCAGCTTTTTCCAGTATCTCCTGCTGTCTAATTGCAACTTTGGTATCGCTTGTACAGTCAGCTGTGTACAGTTTCTGTCTGTAATTTAGGTGTCACGGCTGTTAATATCTAGGTAAGTAGAAAATATTACATTTAGAAGATTTACAAAAAAATAAAAAAAATCAGAGCATTTTCTAGAACAATTTAAGCTATTTGTAATTGGATCTAGTTTTAAAATGTATCATTATTGTTAGCTACAAACATGCATTTAATCATTTTAGTGTAAAAAATGATGGTATAGGATGTAGGATAAGTACCAGGCGTGTGTCATATGTCTCATTCCAGTGGTTTTCAACTTCTAATTGAAAGCTAAGTTGCTATAATGCCCCCCCCCCCTGCTGATATAGCTTGCACTGTGCTTACTATTTAATAGTAAAAGCTGAGATATTCTTAACAAACGTTTATTTGTACATCATGCACATGTCTTGTTGTTGAAAGGTTCATCCCTCTTTATTGTCATAGTATTAAACATTTAAAGGACCAGTAAATACAGTAGTTTTGCATAATCAACAAATGAATGATAAGAAGACAATGCAATAGCACTTAGTCTGAACTTTAAATGAGTAGTAGATTTTCTTCTGACAAATTTCAAAGTTATGTCTATTTCCACTCACCCTGTACCATGTGACAGCCATCAGCCAATTACAAATGCATATAAATATATTCTGTGAATTCTTGCACATGCTCAGTAGGAGTTGGTGACTCAAAAAGTGTAAATATAAAAAGACTGTGCACATTTTGTTAATGGAAGTAAATTGAAAAGTTTTTTTAAATTGTATGCTCTACCTGAATCATGAAAGTTTAATTTTGACTTTTGTGTCCCTTTAAGCAAACCAGAATTTGAACTGGTTTCTTTTTATTGCTAAACTGGCAAAAAGTACAAAGATTAACTTCATAAATTATTACAGTAGCCCCACCCAGTATCTGCAGTAAGACGTTCCAAGACCTACCTCGGAAACCCAAAACCGAAGATAGTACCGAACCCTATATTCTGTACAATTTTTTTTTTTACTTTGGAGTCAGCACATGGTATAGCAACTAATATGCAGTTTTTCCCACCCTATAGAAGTAAGTAGGGCGTGCTCTTGCCCTCAGATTTACCTAGTCTAATTGCAGTATGTCCATGTGGTATGGGTGGAAACAGATCTCAAATATGTATGCACTAAATAAGAAGCTTAAAGACAGGAATTAAAACAATGTATATGTTACAGTTAATGTGCACATTACCTAGCTAATCTGCAGATTAACTGATTTGCTCAGTTAAAGTGCAGAATCTGCGCTTTACCTAGGTAATGTGCACATTAACTGCTTCCGTGTAGTTTAAGTTGGAAAAGTTTGTTTCTCTCATGTAAACTGTTTATTGAAAAAGAAGCCGAAGAATGTTCCAATTTCGGCCAAGGGCAGATACGCTCCAGAGTGCTCTGTTCTAATCAGAGCCTTGGGCGCCGCAACTGCCTCTGGGAACCTTACCATGGGTCCCAGCCCGCACGTCTTGAAATTCGCTGTCTGGGAAATTATCTTTCAAATCTATTTATTATAGATTCGATAGATAGATCATTTACCAGACAGAGAATTTCAAGACGTGCGGGCTGGGACCCATGGTAAGGTTCCCAGAGGCAGTTGCGGCGCCCAAGGCTCTGATTAGAACAGAGCACTCTGGAGCGCATCTGCCCTCGGCCGAAATCGGAACATTCTTCAGCTTCTTTTTCAATAAACAGTTTACATGAGAGAAACAAACTTTTCTAAAAAGCTAAAGTGCTTGAAAGTGTATTATTTGTTTTTCAACTGTATTATCACAGATACATTACAGCTAGAAAGGATATTTCACATTCTCAGTACGATGTTCTTACATTTATTTGTGCTCATTGCATAATTCCACAATGGGTTGTAGGGAAGTCGATTCTGTAACAATTCAGAATGCAGAATGGGAAATATACAATGCTTAGAAGTGTAGAGGCCAAGATGCTAATAAATGCAAAAACAGAATGAGAGCAGTTGTTATACCCTTTGGAAAACTACTATAAACTTGTTAAGAAATTGAAGTGTGTCTGGGCAATGAATGATTCATAAAGTGCGCCGCACTGCAGATCCCCTTACGTAAATTGCATATCCTATCTTTTCAATGGGATCTTTCTAACTCCGGTATTTAGAGTCGTGTTTGAAGTGAGCGTTAGACATCTAACGACAAAACTCCAGCCGCAGGAAAAAAGTCAGTAGTTAAGAGCTTTCTGGGCTAACGCCGGTTTATAAAGCTCTTAACTACTGTGCTCTAAAGTACACTAACACCCAAAAACTACCTATGTACCCCTAAACCGAGGTCCCCCCACATCGCCGACACTCAAATAATTTTTTTTAACCCCTAATCTGCCGACCGCCACCTACGTTATCCTTATGTACCCCTAATCTGCTGCCCCTAACACCGCCGACCCCTGTATTATATTTATTAACCCCTAACCTGCCCCCCACAACGTCGCCTCCACCTACCTACACTTATTAACCCCTAATCTGCCGACCGCAAAGCGCCGCCACCTACGTTATCCTTATGTACCCCTAATCTGCTGCCCCTAACACCGCCGACCCCTTTATTATATTTATTAACCCCTAATCTGCCCCCCACAACGTCGCAGCCAGCTACCTACAATAATTAACCCCTAATCTGCCGACCGCAAAGCGCCGCCACCTACGGAACAGCCAATAGAATGCAAGCTCAATCTGATTGGCTGATTGGATCAGCCAATCGGATTGAACTTGATTCTGATTGGCTGATTCCATCAGCCAATCAGAATATTCCTACCTTAATTCCGATTGGCTGATAGAATCCTATCAGCCAATCGGAATTCGAGGGACGCCATCTTGGATGACGTCCCTTAAAGGAACCGTCATTCGGCTAGTAGGCGTCGGGAGAAGAGGATGTTCCGCGTCGGAGGTCTGCAAGATGGATCCGGAAGAAAGAAGATTGAAGATGCCGTTGATAGAAGACTTAATCCGGATCATGGACCTCTTCAGCTCCCGCTTGGATGAAGACTTCATCGGGATCATGAACCTCTTCAGCTCCCGCTTGGATGAAGACTTCAGCCGGATCATGGACCTCTTCAGCCCCCCGCTTGGGCTTGGATCAGGACATTGGAGGAGCTCTTCTGGACAGATCGTTGAACCCGGTGAGGTGAAGACAAGGTAGGAAGATCTTCAGGGGCTTAGTGTTAGGTTTATTTAAGGGGGGTTTGGGTTAGATTAGGGGTATGTGGGTGGTGGGTTGTAATGTTGGGGGGCTTGGGTATTGTATGTTTTTTTTTACAGGCAAAAGAGCTGAACTTCTTGGGGCATGCCCCGCAAAGGGCCCTGTTCAGGGCTGGTAAGGTAAAAGAGCTTTGAACTTTAGTTATTTAGAATAGGGTAGGGCATTTTTTTATTTTGGGGGGCTTTGTTATTTTATTAGGGGGCTTAGAGTAGGTGTAATTAGTTTAAAATTGTAATATTTTTCTTATGTTTGTAAATATTTTTTTATTTTTTGTAACTTAGTTCTTTTTTATTTTTTGTACTTTAGCTAGTTTATTTAATTGTTGTTATTTGTAGGAATTGTATTTAATTAATTTATTGATAGTGTAGTGTTAGGTTAATTGTAGGTAATTGTAGGTAGTTTATTTAATTAATTTATTGATAGTGTAGTGTTAGGTTTAATTGTAACTTAGGTTAGGATTTCTTTTACAGGTAATTTTGTAATTATTATAACTATTTTAGCTATTAAATAGTTCTTAACTATTTAATAGCTATTGTACCTGGTTAAAATAAATACAAAGTTACCTGTAAAATAAATATTAATCCTAAAATAGCTATAATATAATTATAATTTATATTGTAGCTATATTAGGATTTATTTTACAGGTAAGTATCTTTAAATAGGAATAATTTATTTAATAAGAGTTAATTAATTTCGTTAGATGTAAATTATATTTAACTTAGGGGGGTGTTAGGGTTAGACTTAGCTTTAGGGGTTAATACATTTATTAGAATAGCGGTGAGCTCCAGTCGGCAGATTAGGGGTTAATAATTGAAGTTAGGTGTCGGCGATGTTAGGGAGGCCAGATTAGGGGTTAATACTATTTATTATAGGGTTAGTGAGGCGGATTAGGGGTTAATAACTTTATTATAGTAGCGCTCAGGTCCGGTCGGCAGATTAGGGGTTAATAAGTGTAGGCAGGTGGAGGCGACGTTGTGGGGGGCAGATTAGGGGTTAATATATATAATATAGGGGTCTGCGATGTTAGGGCAGCAGATTAGGGGTACATAGGGATAATGTAAGTAGCGGCGGTTTACGGAGCGGCAGATTAGGGGTTAATAATAATATGCAGGGGTCAGCGATAAGGGGGGGCGGCAGATTAGGGGTTAATAAGTGTAAGGTTAGGGGTGTTTAGACTCGGGGTACATGTTAGAGTGTTAGGTGCAGACGTAGGAAGTGTTTCCGCATAGCAAACAATGGGGCTGCGTTAGAAGCTGAACGTGGCTTTTTTGCAGGTGTTAGGTTTTTTTTCAGCTCAAACAGCCCCATTGTTTCCTATGGATAATCGTGCACGAGCACGTTTTTGAGGCTGGCCGCTTGCGTAAGCAACTCTGGTATCGAGAGTTGAAGCTGCGTTAAAAATGCTCTACGCTCCTTTTTTGGAGCCTAACGCAGCCTTTATGTGGACTCTCAATACCAGAGTTATTTTTATGGTGCGGCCAGAAAAAAGCCGGCGTTAGTTTTTCGGGTCGTTACAGACAAAACTCCAAATCTAGCCGTTACAAACTAACGTTTAAAAAAAGTCTCAAATTTATTTTGTTTTGCTAAAGGGGCAAAACTTAACCCTAAATTTAAAGTATTAAGCTGATCCTTGGAAAAAGCAACATTATTGAAATGAAATATACCCTTACCTAGTATCTCGCTTATTTTAATTCCCTTTCTAGAGACTTTCTTTCCTCGTTGTTTACCTCTAACTCTCATTTTCTTGTCCTTCTTGGATGTTCTGGCCTATAACTTTCTAGTTAATAGGTTTGGCCATCTTTTAACCTTATTCTTTGACCTCTCCTCTGAACAGGGAATTTCTAGATTCCAGATCTGATGCCCCTTCTGCTCCTCACAAACTCTCAATCTTATTCAAAGGGGAATATTTATAACTGACCACCGCATTGTTATAAATTATTTCTTTTGGAGTCTCCTGCCAGTTTACATATGATTTATCAATTCCCCGATTTCTTTAATTTTCCACTTTCTGTCTTGTATAATATTGAGTTAACCCACTTATATATAACAGCACTCCAATCATCTCCTTGAAATGGTCCTTCCTTATAATTATAATTTCTATATTCTTAGCCACTTAATATGATATTTAATCTTCTTTTTTACTCCTATATGTATGGGAAATTTCTTCTACATCCCCATTTAAAATTTCTGGTGGTCTCTCAAATTTATTGGACGTTTTCTTTAAAATAAACTTTTAATTTCTTGTTTTTGTCTATATATTCTTCGAAATTCTTATGAGGCTCTATTTCTCCAACATTGGTGTGTCCGGTCCACGGCGTCATCCTTACTTGTGGGAATATCTCTTCCCCAACAGGAAATGGCAAAGAGTCCCAGCAAAGCTGGCCATATAGTCCCTCCTAGGCTCCGCCCACCCCAGTCATTCTCTTTGCCGTTGCACAGGCAACATCTCTACAGAGATGGTTAAGAGTTTTTTGGTGTTTAAATGTAGTTTTTTATTCTTCTGTCAAGTGTTTGTTATTTTAAAATAGTGCTGGTATGTACTATTTACTCTGAAACAGAAAAGGATGAAGATTTCTGTTTGTGAGAGGAAGATGATTTTAGCAGACAGTAACTAAAATCGATTGCTGTTTCCACATAGGACTGTTGAGATGAAGTAACTTCAGTTGGGGGAAACAGTTAGCAGACTTTTCTGCTTAAGGTATGACTAGCCATATTTCTAACAAGACCATGTAATGCTGGAAGGCTGTCATTTCCCCTCATGGGGACCAGTAAGCCATTTTCTTAGTCAAGCAAACAGAATAAAGGGCTTAATATGGGCTATAAAACTGGTAGACACTTTTATGGGCTAAATCGATTGCTTTATTTGGACATTTTTATACATGTTTATGCTGATAATTCACATTTATAAACTTGGGGAACGTTTTTTAACGGCAGGCACTATGTTAGACACCTTTTCCAGTCAGGGAGGGCCTTCCCAGTTGTAGGCTGAGCCTCATTTTCGCGCCATTACTGCGCAGTTGTTCTTGAGAGCAAGACATGCAGATGCATGTGTGAGGATCTGAAAGTAGCTGGAAAAGTTTCTAGAAGGCGTCATTTGGTATCGTATTCCCCTCTGGGCTTGGTTAGGTCGCAGCAAAGGCTATTGCTGGGACTGTATAGGGGTTAAATTTGTAAACGGCTCCGGTTCCGTTATTTTAAGGGTTAAAGCTCTGAAAATTGGTGTGCAATACTCTTAATGCTTTAAGACACTGTGGTGAAATTTTGGTAATTTTTGAACAATTCCTTCATACTTTTTCAGATATTCAGTAATAAAGTGTTTCTGTTTAAAATTTAAAGAGACAGTAACGGTTTTGTTTTAAAACGTTTTTTTGTGCTTTATTGACAAGTTTAAGCCTGTTTAACATGTCTGTGCCTTCGGATAAGCTATGTTCTATATGTATGAAAGCCAATGTGTCTCCCCATTTAAATTTGTGTGATAATTGTGCCATAGCGTCCAAACAAAGTAAGGACAGTACTGCCACAGATAATGAAATTGCCCAAGATGATTCCTCAGATGAAGGGAGTAGACATGATACTACATCATCTCCTACTGTGTCTACACCAGTTTTGCCCACGCAGGAGGCCCCTAGTACATCTATTGCGCCAATGCTTATTACCATGCAACAATTGACGGCTGTAATGGATAACTCCATAGCAAATATTTTATCCAAAATGCCTACATATCAGAGAAAGCGCGATTGCTCTGTTTTAAACACTGAAGAGCAGGAGGGCGCTGATGATAATTGTTCTGTCATACCCTCACACCAATCTGAAGTGGCCATGAGGGAGGTTTTGTCAGATGGGGAAATTTCAGATTCAGGAAAAATTTCTCAACAAGCTGAACCTGATGTTGTGACATTTAAATTTAAATTAGAACATCTCCGCGCACTGCTTAAGGAGGTGTTATCTACTCTGGATGATTGTGACAACTTGGTCATTCCAGAGAAATTATGCAAGATGGACAAGTTCCTAGAGGTTCCGGGGGAACCCCGACGCTTTTCCTATACCCAAGCGGGTGGCGGACATAGTGAATAAGGAGTGGGAAAAGCCCGGCATACCTTTTGTTCCCCCCCCCTATATTTAAGAAATTATTTCCTATGGTCGACCCCAGAAAGGACTTATGGCAGACAGTCCCTAAGGTCAAGGGGGCAGTTTCTACTCTAAACAAGCGCACTACTATTCCTATCGAGGATAGTTGTGCTTTCAAAGATCCTATGGATAAAAAATTGGAGGGTTTGCTTAAAAAGATTTTTGTACAGCAAGGTTACCTCCTACAACCCATTTCGTGCATTGTTCCTGTCACTACAGCAGCGTGGTTCTGGTTCGAAGAACTAGAAAAGTCGCTCAGTAGAGAGACTCCATATGAGGAGGTTATGGACAGAGTTCACGCACTTAAGTTGGCTAACTCTTTTATTTTAGATGCCGCTTTGCAATTAGCTAGATTAGCGGCGAAAAATTCAGGGTTTGCAATTGTGGCGCGCAGAGCGATTTGGCTAAAGTCTTGGTCAGCGGATGTGTCATCCAAGACAAAATTGCTTAACATCCCTTTCAAAGGTAAAACTCTATTTGGACCAGAATTGAAAGAGATTATCTCAGACATCACTGGGGGAAAGGGCCACGCCCTTCCACAAGATAGGCCTTTCAAGGCCAAGAATAAGTCTAATTTTCGTTCCTTTCGCAATTTCAGGAACGGACCGGCCTCTAATTCTGCATCCTCTAAGCAAGAGGGTAATGCCTCACAACCCAAACCAGCCTGGAAACCGATGCAAGGCTGGAACAAGGGTAAGCAGGCCAAGAAGCCTGCTGCTGCTAACAAAACAGCATGAAGGAGTAGCCCCCGATCCGGGACCGGATCTAGTAGGGGGCAGACTCTCTCTCTTTGCTCAGGCTTGGGCAAGAGATGTTCAGGATCCCTGGGCGCTAGAAATAGTTTCTCAGGGTTATCTTCTGGAATTCAGGGAACTACCCCGAAGGGGAAGGTTCCACATGTCTCACTTATCCTTAAACCAAATAAAGAGACAGGCGTTCTTACATTGTGTAGAAGACCTGTTAAAGATGCGAGTGATACACCCAGTTCCAATAAAGGAACAAGGAATGGGATTTTATTTAAATCTGTTCGTAGTTCCCAAAAAAGAGGGAACTTTCAGACCGATTTTGGATTTGAAGATCCTAAACAAATTTCTCAGGGTACCATCGTTCAAGATGGAAACCATTCGAACGATTCTACCCACTATCCAGGAAGGTCAATTTATGACTACCGTGGATCTAAAGGATGCGTACCTACATATTCCTATCCACAAAGAACATCATCAGTTCCTAAGGTTCGCCTTTCTGGACAAACATTACCAGTTTGTGGCCCTCCCATTCGGGTTAGCCACTGCTCCAAGGATTTTCACAAAGGTACTAGGGTCCCTTCTAGCGGTTCTAAGACTGAGGGGCATTGCAGTAGTACCATACTTGGACGACATTCTAATACAAGCGTCGTCCCTGTCAACAGCAAAGGCTCATACAGACATCGTTCTGGCCTTTCTCAGATCACACTGATGGAAGGTGAACATAGAAAAAAGTTCTCTGTCTCCGTCAACAAGAGTTCCCTTCTTGGGAACAATAATAGATTCCTTAGAAATGAGGATTTTTCTGACAGAGGTCAGAAAGTCAAAACTTCTAAGCACTTGTCAAGTTCTTCATTCTGTTCCACGTCCTTCCATAGCGCAGTGCATGGAAGTAGTAGGGTTGATGGTTGCAGCAATGGACATAGTTCCTTTTGCACGAATTCATCTAAGACCATTACAACTGTGCATGCTCAAACAGTGGAATGGGGACTATACAGACTTGTCTCCAATGATTCAAGTAGATCAGAAGACCAGAGATTCACTCCGTTGGTGGTTGACCCTGGACCATCTATCCCAGGGAATGAGCTTCCGCAGACCAGAGTGGGTCATTGTCACGACCGACGCCAGTCTAGTGGGCTGGGGCGCGGTCTGGGAATCCCTGAAAGCTCAGGGACTATGGTCTCGGGAAGAGTCTCTTCTCCCGATAAACATTCTGGAACTAAGAGCGATCTTCAATGCTCTCAGAGCTTGGCCTCAGCTAGCAAAGGCCAGATTCATAAGATTCCAATCAGACAACATGACGACCGTTGCGTATATCAGTCATCAGGGGGGAACAAGGAGTTCCCTGGCGATGAAAGAAGTGACCAAAATAATTCAATGGGCGGAGGATCACTCCTGCCACCTATCTGCGATCCACATCCCAGGAGTGGAAAACTGGGAAGCGGATTATCTGAGTCGTCAGAATTTCCATCAGGGGGAGTGGGAACTCCACCCGGAGATCTTTGCCCAACTAACTCAATTATGGGGCATTCCAGACATGGATCTGATGGCGTCTCATCAGAACTTCAAGGTTCCTTGCTACGGGTCCAGATCCAGGGATCCCAAGGCGACTCTAGTAGATGCACTAGTAGCACCTTGGACCTTCAACCTAGCTTATGTATTTCCACCGTTTCCTCTCATTCCCAGGCTGGTAGCCAGGATCAAACAGGAGAGGGCCTCGGTGATCTTGATAGCTCCTGCGTGGCCACGCAGGACTTGGTATGCAGACCTGGTGAATATGTCATCGGTTCCACCATGGAAGCTACCTTTGAGACAGGACCTTCTTGTTCAGGGTCCATTCGAACATCCAAATCTGGTCTCCCTCCAGCTGACGGCTTGGAGATTGAACGCTTGATTCTATAAAAGCGTGGGTTTTCAGATTCTGTGATAGATACTCTGGTTCAGGCCAGAAAACCGGTAACTAGAAAGATTTACCATAAAATATGGAAAAGATATATCTGTTGGTGTGAATCCAAAGGATTCCCATGGAATAAGATAAAAATTCCTAAGATTCTCTCCTTTCTACAAGAAGGTTTGGAGAAAGGATTATCTGCAAGTTCTCTAAAGGGAAAGATCTCTGCTTTATCTGTCTTACTACACAAAAGACTGGCAGCTGTGCCAGATGTTCAAGCATTTGTTCAGGCTCTGGTTAGGATCAAGCCTGTTTACAGACCTTTGACTCCTCCCTGGAGTCTAAATCTAGTTCTTTCAGTTCTTCAAGGGGTTCCGTTTGAACCTTTACATTCCATAGATATTAAGTTACTATCTTGGAAAGTTTTGTTTTTGGTTGCTATTTCTTCTGCTAGAAGAGTTTCAGAGTTATCTGCTCTGCAGTGTTCTCCGCCCTATCTGGTGTTCCATGCAGATAAGGTGGTTTTGCGTACTAAGCCTGGTTTTCTTCCAAAGGTTGTTTCTAACAAGAATATTAACCAGGAGATAGTTGTACCTTCTTTATGTCCGAATCCAGTTTCAAAGAAGGAACGTTTGTTACACAATTTGGACGTAGTCCGTGCTCTAAAATTCTATTTAGAGGCTACAAAAGATTTCAGACAAACATCTTCTTTGTTTGTTGTCTATTCTGGTAAAAGGAGAGGTCAAAAAGCGACTTCTACCTCTCTTTCCTTTTGGCTTAAAAGCATCATCCGATTGGCTTATGAGACTGCTGGACGGCAGCCTCCTGAAAGAATCACAGCTCACTCCACTAGGGCTGTGGCTTCCACATGGGCCTTCAAGAACGAGGCTTCTGTTGACCAGATATGTAAGGCAGCGACTTGGTCTTCACTGCACACTTTTGCCAAATTTTACAAATTTGATACTTTTGCTTCTTCGGAGGCTATTTTTGGGAGAAAGGTTTTGCAAGCCGTGGTGCCTTCCGTTTAGGTAACCTGATTTGTTCCCTCCCTTCATCCGTGTCCTAAAGCTTTGGTATTGGTTCCCACAAGTAAGGATGACGCCGTGGACCGGACAAACCAATTTTGGAGAAAACAGAATTTATGCTTACCTGATAAATTACTTTCTCCAACGGTGTGTCCGGTCCACGGCCCGCCCTGGTTTTTTAATCAGGTCTGATGAATTATTTTCTCTAACTACAGTCACCACGGTACCATATGGTTTCTCCTATATTTTTCCTCCTGTCCGTCGGTCGAATGACTGGGGTGGGCGGAGCCTAGGAGGGACTATATGGCCAGCTTTGCTGGGACTCTTTGCCATTTCCTGTTGGGGAAGAGATATTCCCACAAGTAAGGATGACGCCGTGGACCGGACACACCGTTGGAGAAAGTAATTTATCAGGTAAGCATAAATTCTGTTTTTTTCTTCTAACTCATTTATTTAATTCCCCAAATTAATTAATTAATAATTTCTGCTAATAAATAATCTTATAAAATTGAAAGAGGCCTGTTCTAGAATGTCATTCAATTATTTTTTAAATAATGAATCATTATTTTCAAATGCACAAAATTTCTTAATTCTTAGACCCCCTAGGTATCCTATTTTCTTCTAAATACTTCTATAGGAAGAAGCATTCAGTTTTATGTTTTAATTTTACAACTACTTTCTTCTCTAAAACCTTAAAAATATCTGAAAAATCATTTTTTTCTAGAAAATCCTCTGAATCTTTACAATAAGAATTACTCTGAAAAGCTTGATAAATTTCTGATCTGTAATCAAAGATAGATTTGTCATCCATATTTAAATACAATAATTAAATTCATTAAATGGCCCACAAAGATGAGCTGTAATACAAATAAAAAAATAATGTAACTCACAAAGGGAATCGTTATACGTTGGTCAAAGAATGCTGCTTAATAGTAGGGACATAAAGCAACAAAGTGGTTCAATCAACGTCTAGAAAGATAACATTTTCACCAACCTTAACAAAAGCAATGCTGTCTAGACAATACAAATATCTCACTTGTCCCTTTTTTAAGGGCACTCCGAGCATTGGAAGATACTGCACCATAAGCTTCTTACTTCCTTCTTTTACAGGCGGGAGGACTTACGCACCTATCTGTGTATGAGATTTCCTAGAAAAATTTCTTTGCACAGTTATGCTATTTTGTTATTTTGTATCTATATCAAAATGACCGGTGTGTGTTTCTTGGTTTACTTTGTTGTAGTGTGGTATTTTATGTAACCATTAAATATTTATATTTTATGCAAGCGTATGATATTAAATATATATATACATCTACACATTGTTTTAATTCCTGTCTTTAAGCTTTTTATTTAGTGCGTACATATTTGAGATCTGTATTGATTTATGTTTTTTGCTCAACTTTAGGGACAAGTAAGGTATTTGTATTGATTAGACAGGATTGCTTTTGTTATGGTTGGTGAAAATTAGCATTTTCTAGATGATTGAATCACGTGGTATGGTTGGTACAGTTCTGATTGCAAATAAAAATGTTACAGATATTACAGGGGGAAGTGCTGCACTAGAATTTTCTTGTGCAATGATAACTGTAGGCAGTAAACTAACAGCATCCACTGCTTGCTTGTCATGAAGACAGGTGGACAGGTTCCCTACCTGGGCACAAATCTGTCTCTAAATGTCCAATACAATGGACATTAAAAACCTCCTTGCTTTTGTGTAAAAGGTGTGCTTGGCTCCAGCTCCCTAGACAGACCAAAAAGCAAATTCTGTAACCCCGGTTTTCTTCAAAATGACTATATACACATATTCAGAGGGCTTTTAATGTATACCTGCTCTCTACAGTTTACAAAAAACATTCAGATTTTGCTAACAAATTTTCAATATTTAGTGCTTTATAAGTACATATTTTGTGTGCAGATTTTTCAGTGTATTACTTAATTGCAGATATATAGAGTGCACATAGACTAAAACACTGCTCTTATGTCCCTTTAAATATAATATTGGATCTAAAGAGCTATATGAATAGGACAATATTTTCCTGGTTGCTCCCATATTTCTCAGTGATATTATCATCATCTTGTGTATTTTTGACTGGGCAATGTGTATTGTTCATCTCCCTGATATTAATATTGGCATATGAAGGACTAGCATAATGGCGGTTGAACAGACAATTCTTGTGTACACAAAAAAACATCAATTTAAACAATGATTGCTTCATATAATATGTGGCACTAAATGGCTTAGATTCACCAGTGCATTGTTTAGCTGTCAATCAGATACATTGTACAACTTTCAATATGATGCCACAAAGATGGTATTATGACTTTTGATGTCACATTGGTAATTCTACTGTAGATATGATTGACAATTCAACAATGGGTATAATTCCAACTTCCATTTACTACAAAGGTAGATCTTACAATTCTCATCATTTATTCTTTAATTTAATCAGGGTGTTTGTGCTGATACTACAAAGACCAAAAATTACTTTTGAGAAGAGAACAGAGAATATTGTGGAACGAATGCTCTTTCATTGTCTGGGTTTGTCAGTGTAAACTTTGTGTATAGATTTTTTTTTATTACTTAAAATTGAACAAGTTTTGTTAATTTTTTTTTTTATCTGTATTATCTCACATGGAAATTTATGTTTCTTTCATGGAAATCAGATCAATCAATTTTTAGACAAAACGCTTACCATCAAAACTTGTCTTAAACCATTCACTGCATTTTAGTACCTATTTTTAGACTTTGCATGTAAACACTCATTTTAGTGTTTTTTTGTATGTATTACCCATACAAATAATGTCTGATTTATTTCATGTAATTGGCAAGAGTCCATGAGCTAGTGATGTATGGGATATACAATCCTACCAGGAGGGGCAAAGTTTCCCAAACCTCAAAATGCCTATAAATACACCCCTCACAACACCCACAATTCAGTTTTACAAACTTTGCCTCCTATGGAGGTGGTGAAGTAAATTTATGCTTAGATTCTACGTTGATATGCGCTTCTCTGCATTTTGAAGCCCAATTCCTCTCAGAGTACAGTGAATGTCAGAGGGATGTGAAGGGAGTATCCCCTATTGAATGCAATGGTTTTCCTCACGGGAGATCTATTTCATAGGTTCTCTGTTATCGGTCGTAGAGATTCATCTCCTACCTCCCTTTTAAGATCGACGATATACTCTCATATTCCATTACCTCTACTGATAACCGTTTCAGCACTGGTTTGGCTATCTGCTATATGTGGATGGGTGTCTTTTGGGAAGTATGTTTTCATTACTTAAGACACTCTCAGCTATGGTTTGGCACTTTATGTATTTATATAAAGTTCTAAATATATGTATTGTACTTATATTTGCCATGATTCAGGTTTTCAGTTTATTTTCTTTTGCAGACTGTCAGTTTCATATCTGGGAAATGCATTTTTTAGGAAAAATGTATTTCTTACCTGGGGTATAGTCTTTTTTTCAATTGACTGTCATTTTAAATTCGCAGGTAGAATTAGGCTTGTGAGGGCCAAAATGCCAAAGTATATTGCGTCTTTTTTGGCATGAAGTTACGTTCGATAATGCAAATTCGTCACTTCTGGCGTCTTAGTTGACACTGAGTCCTTTCACAAGGTTGCGTCTTCAATGACACGAGTGTGTCATTTCCGGATGTTGTTACCGGCCAAAAAAATATTTCTATTTGTGTTGTGCGTTATACTTGGCGCCAAATATTTTCATTATTTGAAACCCCATTCCTATATGCCTCTTGCCTTTTTTCTCTATCAGAGGGCTATGCTGTTTGCATTTTTTTCCCCATTCCTGAAACTGCCATATAAGGAAATTGATAATTTTGCTTTATATGTTGTTGTTTTTTTCTCTTACATTTGCAAGATGTCTCAATCTGATCCTGTCTCAGAAATCACTGTTGGAACCCTGATGCCTGATAACAGTTCTACCAAAGCTAAGTGCATTTGTTGTAAACTTGTGGAGGTTATATCTCCATCTGTGGTTTGTAATAGTTGTCATGATAAACTTTTACATGCAGATAATGTGTCTTTCAGTAATAGTAGATTGCCTGTTGCTGTTCCTTCAACATCTAATGTACAAGATATACCTGTGAATTTAAAAGAATTTATTGCTGATTCTATTCAGAAGGCTTTGTCTGTCATCCCGTCTTCTAATAAACGTAAAATGTCTTTTAAAACTTCTCATAAAGTTGATGAAATTTCAAATGACCAACAACATACTGAATTATCCTCCTCTAATGAGGATCTATCTGATTCAGAAGATCCTTCCTCAGATATTGACACTAAAAAATCTACTTATTTATTTAAAATGTGGTATATTCATTCTTTGTTAAAAGAAGTGTTGATGACATTGGATATTGAGGAAACTAGTCCTCTTGATATTAAAACTAGTAAACGTTTAAATTCTGTTTATAAACCTCCTGTGGTTACTCCAGATGCTATTTCTGATATGAGATCTAAGGAATGGAATAGGCCTGGTACTTCTTTTATTCCTTCTTCAAGGTTTAAAAAATTGTATCCTTTGCCAGCAGTTACATTGGAGTTTTGGGAAAAGATCCCCAAAGTTGATGGGGCTATCTCTACTCTTGCTAAAGGTACTACTATTCCTATGGAAGATAGTACTTCTTTTAAAGATCCTTTAGATAGGAAACTTGAATCTTATCTAAGGAAAGCCTATTTATATTTAGGTGATCTTCTCAGGCCTGCTATTTCTGTGGCTGAATTGGATTCTGATTTGTCTAGCATTGTTCGCTTGCTTCAACATGCTAATCATTTTATTTGTAATGCCATTTTTGATATCATCAAAATTAATGTTAAATCTATGTCTTTAGCTATTTTAGCTAGAAGATCTTTGTGGCTTAAATCTTGGAATGCTGACATGACTTTTAAGTCCAGATTGCTATCTCTTTCTTTCCAAGGTAATAAGTTATTTGGTTCTCAGTTAGATTTGATTATTTCAACTGTCACTGGGGGGAAGGGAGTTTTTTTGCCTCAGGATAAGGGTATATCTAAAGCTTCTAACCGTTTTCGTTCCTTTCGACAAAATAAGGAACAGAAATCTAATCCTTCCCCCAAGTACTCTGTTTCCAATTGGAAGCCTTCTTCAAATTGGAATAAATCCAAGCCATTTAAGAAACCAAAGCCAGCCCCCAAGTCCGCATGAAGGTGCGGCCCTCATTCCAGCTCAGCTGGTAGGGGGCAGATTAAGATTTTTCAAGAATATTTGGACAAATTCTTTCCAAAATCAATGGATTCTGAGTATTGTCTCTCAGGGGTACAGAATAGGATTCAGAGTAAGACCTCCTGTGAGAAGATATTTTCTCTCACTCATCCCAGCAAATCCAGTAAAGGCTCAGGCTTTCCTGAAGTGTGTTTCAAACCTGGAGTTTTCAGGGGTAATCATGCCAGTTCCGTTTCAGGAACAGGGTCTGGGGTTTTATTCAAATCTATTCATTGTCCCAAAGAAAGAAAATTCATTCAGACCAGTTCTGGATCTGAAAATTTTGAATCGTTATGTAAGAGTGCCAACTTTCAAAATGGTGACTATAAGAACTATTCTGCCTTTTGTTCAGCAAGGGCATTATATGTCCACAATAAACTTACAGGATGCATATCTTAATATTCCGATTCATCCAGATCATTATCAGTTTCTGAGATTCTCTTTTTGTCAGGGTTTTTCCCTGTTTTGTTTGCCATATGCTGCTGGCAGCCATTTTACTCACATCTCTTCCTGACTATGGTGCATTGTGGGGGATGCTGCTCATTTCCTGCACTTCCTTTTATGGCCAGACTGGTGTGCATCATCCGTGTGAGACAGGATGCAGTCTCAGAATTGTGATGTCATCACTTATTATTTAAAGGGCCTCTGTTCAGTATGCTTTGCCTTTGCTTTGTCTCAGACCTGTTTGTGAGAGTTCCTGTGTATTACCTGGCTGCCTGACGTCCTTCCTGGTTCCTGATCCCTGGCTTGTTCCTGACTCTGCTGTTTTCCTTGTTCCTTATTCCGGCTCGTCTGACTATTCGCTTTGGCTCCTGACTCGGCTCGTCTGACTACCAGCTCTGGTTTTGACTCCTGGCTTGTTATTTGACTTGTGGACTTTTTATTATTTTTTGCTATTAATAAAGGTGTGATTATTTTTGCACTTCTCGTCTCAGTCTGATTCCTGGCACCCTGACATTACGCAAAGGCCATGAATCCTGATGGTGCTAATTATCCACCTTTACCTGCCATAATTTCCAGGATGGATGTACAGGATCACCGCTTGGATCAATTTGCACTAGCCCTGCAAACTCTGCTGACTCGCACTGCACATTTGGACCAAAGTTTCCCGCAAGTTATGGCTGCTCCTGTTTCCGCTGCTGCACCTATGCCTACCAGGAGCATGTCCGGTTCTGCACCTCTACCTCAGCGATATGGAGGTGATCCTATTCAGTGCAGAGGGTTTTTGAACCAGGTGGGCATTTACTTTGAAATGTTACCTCAGGCGTTTCCCTCTGACAGAGCTAAGGTGGGATTTCTCATCTCGTTACTCTATGATGCAGCTCTTACCTGGGCTAATCCCTTGTGGGAGACTAATAAACCTGTGATATCAAATTACCCTGAATTTGTGGCCTCCTTTCGAAGGGTATTTGATGTTCCGGCTCGCTCCTCCTCTGCTGCTAAACAACTCATGTCCATTCAGCAAGGTACAAAATCTGTTGCTCAGTATGCTATTGAGTTCAGTACGCTTGCCGCAGAGGTAGGTTGGAAAAATGAAGCCCTTGTTGCCGCCTTCTTTCATGGGCTCTCTGATGCGATTAAAGATGAAGTTGCTGCCAGAGATTTACCAGAGGATCTCAAGGCATTGGTATCTTTTTTGACCCTAATTGACATCAGAATCAGAGAGAGGCCCTCTTTCAAGGAGCGCTTGCAGAAGCCTCCTGTTCTGTTGTCTCCTACATGTTCGTTCCCACCCATGCCTCCCTCTCATCCCATGCCTCCTGGTCCCGAGTCACCAGGTACTGCTGAGCCGATGCAGTTGGGATTCACGCGTCTCTCCGCGGCGGAGAGGGCCTTTAGGAGGAGGGAGGGTCACCTTTTGAAGTCTTGTCCTACACGGCCGGGAAACGCTCACACCTAACGTCCTGTCGGGGGCAGACCTTGGGTGGTTTATCCTCTTCCCCGGAACCGCTTAAGGAGAAACCTTTGGTCACGGTTGTCCTTTCCTGGGTGGACTCCTCCATAGTGACTCAGGCTCTTGTTGACTCCGGTGCTGCGGGCTATTTCATTGACAGTGCTTTTGTATCAAAGCACTCCATTCCTGTTTTGCCTCGGTCCGTTCCGCTTGCTATTGAGGCCATTGATGGCAGGCCCCTTCAGCCCGCACTCGTTACTCACAATACTGCTCCGTTGTCCTTGGCTGTTGGGGCTCTCCATTTTGAAACCCTCCAGTTCCAGGTAATAAACTCTCTGCATTTTCCGGTTGTTCTGAGTTATAACTGGCTCCAAAAGCACAATCCCAGTCTCGACTGGCGCAGGTCCGAAATTTTGTCATGGTCTCCGCAATGTATTTCCACTTGTCTTCGGAAACCAGTTAAAGTCTTGTGCACTTCTTCAGTATCTCAATTGCCAGAGGAGTACCAAGAGTTACTAGACGTTTTTGACAAGGTGCGTGCTGGTACGTTGCCTCCTCACCAGTGTTACGATTGTGCCATAGACCTGCAACCCGGAGCCATTCCTCCTCGGGCCGGGTGTACCCTCTGTCTGTTGCAGAGAAATGTGCTATAGAGGAGTATGTTGCCGATGCTCTGTTACGGGGGATCATCCACAAATCCTGCTCTCCTGCAGGGGCTGGCTTCTTCTTTGTGAAGAAAAAGGGTGGCGAGTTAAGACCATGCATTGATTATAGGGGTCTTAATCGTCTTACCATTAAGAATGCTTACCCTATTCCGCTCATTATGGAACTCTTTGACCGCCTCAAGGGAGCTATGGTCTTTACTAAACTTTATTTGAGAGGAGCGTACAATCTCGTTAGGATTAAGGAGGGCCACAAATGGAAAACAGCATTTAACACCAGGAGCGGGCATTATGAGTATCTTGTAATGCCCTTTGGCCTATGTAATGCTCCTGCTGTTTTTCAGGAATTTATTAATGATGTCCTACGAGATATGTTGCAACAGTGTGTTGTGGTGTACTTAGACGACATCCTCATACACTCACCCACACTTGAGGCTCATCGTTCTGATGTTACACGGGTTCTTCAGAGACTAAGTGAGAACGGCCTGTTTTGTAAACTCGAGAAATGTGAGTTCCATCAGACTCAAGTAACCTTCCTAGGTTATGTTATCTCCGTTGCAGGGTTCTCCATGGATCCTGACAAGTTATCTGCAGTGGCCTCGCCCAGTTGGTCTTCGGTCTATTCAACGTTTTATGGGGTTCGTCAATTACTATAGGAAGTTTATTAAAAACTTTTCTTCCTTGGTCAAACCTATCAAAGACATGACCCGTAAAGAGAATGATCCACTCCATTTGTCACCTACTGCCATTAAGACCTTTGATAGTCTTAAGACTGCCTTTGCTGCCGCTCCAGTTCTGGCTCCTGTAGGTCTGTTATAACTTCCTTTAAAGGTGTATACAATGTTTTCATGACACACATTATGGATTGGCAAAAGTGCTAATGGACCTAGTACTCAACATTTTCTGTCATATCTATATGATAGAGCAGGAGTTAAACATCTTAAATATTTGTGTATGTAAAAGTAGGGGGGGTATTATGGGCACTATTAAAGCTCAAACACTAATAGCAATGAGGGCACTTTCTCATTATGTGTGATATCATAATGTACAATGCAATTATGTCACACATCACAAATGACCAGGGTGGTACAGTGAATGAGAAGATACCTTTGGTCCTTCCTCATTCTTCAACACCTAGTACATAAAACTGATCTGTATAGGAGGCCAATATATCTGCATTTGAAAGGTTAAAATCCATAACGGGCTTAATTATAGACTTGGTGAGTTCACCTGAGGATTGTGTGCAGTTAGTACCAAGGCTATGATGTATGTCTTCTAACAGTAAGAGGAAGTTAATGTATCCTCCATTACAGAAACAGCGAAAATAATATATTGAACAGTATGCAATGCTTAGATCAGTCCTCAAATATTGCTAATAGGTCAGATTTTATAGACCTGGAATAGGTGAGGTATTCTTAGTAAAATATGCACAATTGAGCCTTTTTGTGGTTGCTTGAGGGCTGTAATTGAGAAACACTGCTTTAAAAGGGCAAGCATTTGCCAAGTACTCTAAGATGTACACATACCTCAGGTTTAGAATATAGGGCTTAGATAATCACTGCAGTTTATGTACTGGGGAATTATGAAGTGAATTCTGTAAGAAACTTTCAGAAACTTCAGGAACTAGGTAAATAACCTACATGGCATTAGTTTATGTGACTGGAATTATTTACAGTCACATAGAATATACATTTTTTAAAATGTTTTGTGTACCAACTGTCACTCTCCAAGGCAACATTTATCATTGCCTTTCTGCTAAGTAATTTAGTTTGGTTTATAACAACCTTTCCAAGTTAGGATACTAAATTTGGGAACTCACACAACATTCTTTTGATTTACTGCACAAACCTTAGATATCTACTGGTAGGTTCTACCTTTTGGGCATATACTTTATATTAACTGAGACAAATGGAGGAATATGGTGTTTCCAGGTGCATTGATAAATCACTTGGGTAGAATTGTGTGTGCTGTAGATGAGAGTTAACCTGGACAAGAGCAAACATGGATGGAGCAGTTGTGTAAAGTAGCTTATGTAAACTTTTTTATGTTGTGACATTATTTGCATTGGTTAAAACTACTGCATAGTTCAGTTCTAACACATGTAAGTTGGCTTCACATAAGTGCTCTCAAAATAATAATAATTCCCTTTATGTGCTGTCTTCATTGAACATAATAGAAAGCCAAGGTTTCTACTTACCAACAAATTGTTTTCTTCATGTTTTACATGACAGCACATAAAGCCCACTTGGTTATGGTGCATTTTATTCTGCATTTGTCAAATATAGTGCCATTGTTGATTATTTTAAGACTCTTGTCTTATTAATCCTTCACATATCCTGCAGCTAGGCTAAATATTGAAATACTACAATGACATTTCTGACATTGCAGAAGAGGAGGAGCCAAAAGATCTTAAAATGTTGGATATTATCAGTAATGAATAATACATGAGTTACTGAACCAGAACTGATTTCTAAGTAACTAAAAATCTTGGGGTTTTTTTTGTCAATGTTTATGGAAAAAAACAGAGTTGCTTTCTTCTCTTTACCTGACATGACACTCATTAAATGATTTGCCTGGAAGCTCAGGACCTTTAATTCACATAACTAAAAAAACTGGATTCTGGTTATATGATAAAAATGATACTTCAATTTTGTATTCCTTAGCAACCTATTCTAAAGGTTTAGCAAAGGCTAGCAGCTACACATGAGTTATTTAAGTTATTTATAAACACATATGGTGTCATTTTATTAGTAGCTTTAATCAGTGCATTTAAGTGGAATTCTTAATATAGTCATTATGCTTTTTTAAGCTCACTAATTCTTTAAGGAAATGAAGAAAAAAATAATGAAGCCATGTTACATAGCTACTTAATTTTTTTATCGGTAGTATTACTGTCTGCAATTGATGCTTATTTTATTCAAATTAGACTGTATCTCTTATTGGACACATTACTGTCAAGAAAATATTACTTGCCTTAATTATCAGTAATGAAGCAGGGATAAGCTGTTCACTTAGATATCATATATCTAATGACCTTTCAGCTCGAGGTTGTGATGAAAGGTATCGGTTTCACAAATTATGCCTCATTTAGTTTCTGGCAGTTGTATAGACTGATGTTTAGGGATGAGTTCTAAAGTGAGATGTAAATTACATTGGTGTTTAAAAAGTGATTTAGTGCTTGCCTTTACGACATCATTGTCCCATTTATAAATGGTTTCATCTCTCACTTTCGCCTTGCGATTGTTTCTCAGTGAGATTTTAGACTTGGGTTTATTTTGATTTGTCGTTTGTGGAAGAATAAGTTACACATACTCATCAAACCAATACAGATGCTAAACCCATCTGAAAAAAATAGTGACTGAGTGACATCACTAAGTGATTTCTTCCAAATAAAATATGGTTGACTTCATCTTCACAACCAATATTTAAGATAACACCACAATATATATTCCCACGACCTACATAAATCTGCAACTGTTGTAAAAATAATACAAAAAACTTTATTGCAAAAGCATACCAATAAAATACATACTGTATCTCAGAAAATATATACATATAAAGAATCCCCCAAGCTATCCATTCACGCATACACTCATCACTCAAAAAAAAAAGGAAAAATAACAAAAGTGAAAAAAAGGAAAAATACAACAACCGCCAAGGTGTCCCAAGGGAAAGTGGATCATTACCACAAGGACTAAGGGTGGTAATAGATTTATAGTGTGCTCTATCAAGCCTGATATATAATCAACAAAGTCCACTTGTCCATTTGAATGTAGGATAATCAAAGTATGGTATTCCACTGAATATCAAATTAGTGCATCTTAAAATATTGATACAACGGTAACCAGCAGATCTCTGATGAAACAAAGTGTTAGAAAAAGAGGATCTGATCCAAGCTCAGGAAAGCTTGCTGCAATCTGTTTCTCTGTTTTAATTTAAGAGTTTAAGCACTAACAGAGATTTAAATTGTTTGCTGCATATCATATGAGAGATTAGTGTACAAAATGAAGCTGAAAAATGTAAGCTCATTGATAAATAACTGGATAAAAGCCAGGGAGCAACAAATAGAAGGAAACAGATCGTTCTCAGATTGGACAAAAGTAATCATTACTGGGCCCTGCTGTTTTTAATATTATTATAAATGACTTGGATGAAGGATTTAATAGTAACATTACTATTTTTGCAGAGGATACAAAATTGTGTAAGGTGATTGGGTCAGTGCAGGATGTAAATGCTTTGCAAGGGATTTACAAAAATTGGAAGAATGGGCTGGTAAAGGGCAAATGAGATTTAATATTGGTAAATGTAAGGTTCTACATTTTGAAAGTAAAAATATGCAGTATAGATATTATTTAAAGGGGACTAGAATTAGCAAAGCAGAAGAGGAAAGAGATTTGGTCATACTTATAGATGAAAAGCTAAGAATGATTGTGTAATGCAGGGTAGCAGCTTCTAAGGCTAATAAGATACTAGCATGTATTAAGAGGCATTGATGCAAGGGAGAAAAGCATAATTCTATCACTATGTAAATCCCTGGTAACACCTCACCTTGAATATGGAGTATAGTTCTTGTTGACCAATTTGAAAAACTGCAGAATTAGAAACATTTCAGGGAAGGGCTGCTAAATTTATAAGTGGAATAGAGGATTTAGGCTATAAGGAGAGGTTAGCCATATAAGGCTTGTTTTCTCTCAAAAGAAGGATCTTAAGAGATTATTTGATTACTTTATACAAATATATTTAAGGTCCATATACAGAGTTAATGGAAGCATGGGTTACTCCAAGGCAGTTGTTTGTGACCATAGGTCACAATTTAAGGCTAAAAGAAAGTTTTTACACTGTAAGAGCAATCAAATTGTAGAACTCGTTGATTAAGGAGGACGTGAATGCCAATAGCTTTAAATTTAAAAATTTCTTACATGCATTTATGGCTAAAAATATAATTCATGTCTATTATAATTGTATTAAAGGGATAGGAAAATAAAAACTAAACTTGCATGATTCAGATAGAGCAAGATATTTTAATATACTTTTAAATTAATTTCTATTTTCAAATGTACTTTGTTCTCTTGGAAAACATTTTTGAAAAAGAATATGTACATATCCTACACTAGTGGGAGCTAGCTGGTGATTAGTGCCTGCACACATTTGTCGCTTGAGATTGGATCACTAGATGTGTTCAGCTAGCAAACAGTAGTGCATTGCTGCTTCTTCAGCAAATTATATCAAGGGAATGAAGCAGATTTGATTATAGAAGTAAGTTTCAAATTTGTTTACAATTGTATGTTCTCTTTGAATTCTGAAAGAAAAAAAAAGGGTTTTGTGTCCCTTTCAATTAATTTCAATTAGCAGCTTCTTATAGTAAATTCGGGTAGGATCTGTATATGTTGAACTCAATGGACTTTTGTCTTCTTTCAACCTCTTCTACAATGTTAATATGTTTGTAAAATATGTCAAAATATTGTGTCACAGTATTATTTATAGAATGATTACTTCTTGATTTAACTTCATAAATGGCATCACTGTCACATGAAGTCTTCATATAGCTTGTGTGTAAGAAGGCTCTATTAATAATGCTCACTTAGTGGTTGTGGGTAAGTATTATAAACGCATACAGAAAGAGAAGCGCTCTACTAGGAATGAACAACAGCTCAGTAGCTTGTTCTATGGCGATTTACCATCTAGGAGCAGCCTCTTTTAGCCCAATTGTATATCAGTCTTATCCTGCCTAACAAGGTCGGTCCAGTCCCGAAATACCAGACAATTCCTCTCTGAACAAGGAACACAGCAACCCCAGACAATCGTTTAGCGTTGGTATTTCCCTAGTTCAGAGGAGAATTGCCTGTTTTTATGAAGCGAGAGCACTACTCAGTATGCCTTTGTGGGAAGGAACAATTTGTTTTTTAAATCTTTTTTTTTCTTTATTTTATTATTGGTGCATCACATCACAGCATAATAATTGAGAATTAGGCAAAATACACAATATTAGCGTATTTGTATGGCATACAATACAGCATAATTGTCCTAACAGATATATACAGGGCAAAATAAGAAATCCACGTTATATTGTTGGTGAGGTTTCATTAAGCAAACAGGTGACATTATTCTGAGTTTTTACATTCCTAACTTGCCTCATACTCAACACAATTTCTTACTTAAAAAATAATAAGTATTCTTGATATTTCAAGTATTTCTCAGAAAGCATTAGTGTGATGAAATCCTAAGAGCACCTTCCAGAGAAAGAAAAAATAATTAAAACTTAGTAGTACCAGACTCAATAATAAAAGAAAGAGAGAAAGAGGGAGAAAAGAAGAAGAAAAAAAAGGGACTATGAGAAACTAGCTCATAGCCCTGATCCACACCCCTGACCGTCCTCTCATCCTATAAAGTAATTAGCTTATTTGGAATTCTACTCTAAGCAGAGCTTCTTGTAGGTAGACTGTATTTCAAAATGGGCTGATAAATTGTTTCTGTATATCTGCAGGATGAGATCTTATAAAATCCCCCCATTTAATATTATATTGTACATCAAATTGTTCTATTATCATTTTATTTTGTACTAATGCCACACATTTTTGAAAACTTGGAGATCTCTGTGACTTCCAACTTGAGACAATTTCATTACGTCCACATAAGATAATGAAGTTGATAAATTTAGCGTTAATGAGACCTTTCTCATTTCTTTTTAGAAAGATAATATCTAACGTATTAATCTCAATCATAGAATTCAATATTTTAGATATCCATTGTATGATCATAGCCCAGAATTTTTTAATTTTTGGGCATAATCCTAAGAAGTGTATAATGTAGCATTCGTGTAGATGCATCTATAGCATACCACTGTTCTGGCTTGATTCCATTTTGTGAGCTTATCTGGGGTGATATAGGCAAAATTGATCAATTTCAAATGGGACTCAAGCCAGGAAGATAAAAGTGTGGCTTTATATGCCCTTTGTGGGAAGGAACAATTTGTGAATATAAGTAAATATTAATCATGGAAATGTAATTTCTTTCATGTAATTAGCAAGAGTCCATGAGCTAGTGACGTATGGGATATACATTCCTACCAGGAGGGGCAAAGTTTCCCAAACCTCAAAATGCCTACAAATACACCCCTCACCACACCCACAAATCAGTTTTACAAACTTTGCCTCCTATGGAGGTGGTGAGTGTGGATTATTTTCAGCAGGAATTGGCTGTCTTTATTTTATCCCTCCCTCTCTAGTGACTCTTGCCTGGAAAGATCCACATCTTGGGTAGTCATTATCCCATACGTCACTAGCTCATCGACTCTTGCTAATTACATGAAAGAAAACATAATTTATGTAAGAACTTACCTGATAAATTCATTTCTTTCATATTAGCAAGAGTCCATGAGGCCCACCCTTTTTTGTGGTGGTTATGATTTTTTTGTATAAAGCACAACTATTCCAATTCCTTATTTTATATGCTTTCGCACTTTTTTTATCACCCCACTTCTTGGCTATTCGTTAAACTGATTTGTGGGTGTGGTGAGGGGTGTATTTGTAGGCATTTTGAGGTTTGGGAAACTTTGCCCCTCCTGGTAGGAATGTATATCCCATACGTCACTAGCTCATGGACTCTTGCTAATATGAAAGAAATGAATTTATCAGGTAAGTTCTTACATAAATTATGTTTTTGACATCCCAGTTCTAGGGGACCTGTTTAAAGGGATAGTAAACACCTTGATATTTTAAATAAAATGTTTAATCATAAAACAGTTTTGCAATAGGCTTTCATATTTATTTTTTGCCCAAATTTAATAGCCTTGAAATGTAATTTCTAATTCTCAGAGCAGGAAATGCTCCATCCTGAATTTTCAAGGCTATCCCTGCTGCGTATTTCCGTAATTGGGTTGGATAATAATTGCAAAATAATTCACTTTATACTAACTTAATGATTGGGACTAGCCTTTCTGTCTGCAGACGTAATCCCAGATTGCCTCCTCTACATAAGGCAAGTGGTAGGTGGAATTTGGCTATTGAAAAAAAAGTTAGCAAGTTGTTTGTTTAAAAAAATGTTTAAACTTGGCGGGTATGTTATCCAAGAAAACAGAAGTGACTTGCAATTACAAGTTGTTTACTGCCCCTTTAAGATAGATAGATAGACAGACAGACACACAGCCAGAGGTGTTTGGGGGCTTTTGAGAGCAGCCCAGCCAAATATTTTGCTCCTTACCAGACCAACATGCTTCTAGGTACAACACTGAAATAGAGGATAACATACATATTAGTTAGGTTAGTGGCATTACAAGCAAACCCCCATTGCCCCTAAGGTGATGCCTGGCAACAATATAGTAATGAATTTGATTGACAGACCTTTAAGTGAGGCTGAGATTTCTCTCTTAAAGGGACAATCTAGTCAAAAATAAACTTTCATGATTCAGATAGGGCATGCAATTTTAAACAACATTCCAAATGACTTGTATCATTAAATTTGCTTTGTTCCCTTGGTGGTATTTTTGAAAAGCTAAACCTAGGTAGGCTCAAACTTATTTCTAAACCATTGAAAACCGCCTCTTACCTCAGAGCATTTTGAAAGTTTTTCACAGTTTGACAGTTCTAGTTCATGTGTGTCATATAGATAACATTGTGTTCACTCCCGTGGAGTTATTTAGGAGTCTGCACTGGCTAAACTGCATGTCCGTCAAAGCATTGAGATAAGGGAGCGGTCTGCAGAGGCTTAGATACAAGGTAATCACAGAGGTAAAACATATATTAATATAACTGTGTTGGTTATGCAAAACTGGGGAATGGGTAATAAAGGGATTATCTATCTTTTTAAATAATACAAATTCTGGTGTAGACTGTCCCTTTAAATAAGGATCTATCATTCAAGCCAGCTAGCTCATCTGATGATTTTATGACTTATGTGGACATCAAAAATTCCAGAGACAATTTAAATTGAAAGATAATTTTAAGGACTGTATAAGGGAGGAACTTCTCTTTCCATTTAGACCCGGGAGCCAGTTTGATCCCATTACCGTTAAAGCAAATATTAGGACATTTACGAGGTTGATCTCCGCTGATATTGTAATACTGGATAATCCAAGGTTTCATCACAACCTGAGTCAAGAAAAAAGAATGGCTATACAATTTTTAGCCAAAGATTCCAGCATTGTCATCCGCCCTGCTGATAAGGGTGGGGCAGTGGTGGTAATGAATTACCAGAATTACAGTGATGAGATATTCAGACAGTTGTCTGATGGGAACACATATCGACTTCTCACTGGAAACCCGACTGTATCTTTTAAAAACACCATTGGTTTAACACTAAGAAATGCACAATAGGAGTGCTATATTACTGAGAATATTCACAGGTTTCTAGAGTTTTGGAACCCAGTATTTCCTATCATGTATACAATACCCAAGATACACAAAGATTTACAAAGACCCCCAGGGCGTCTGATTGTCTCTGCACTCAATTTTCTATTATCAAATCTTGCCAAATTTGTTAATTTTGTCCTTGTGTCACACAGTTGGTGGAACAAATTTTGGATGGGCAATATAATCTTATGCAAGAAGGCATATTAGTAACAGATGTTAATAGCCTATACACTATTATACCCCATGATCAGTAGGTGGAAGTGGTATATGAGGCATTACTGAAGACACCCTATATTGGTCCTCCAATTGATTTTTTGTTGGAACTTTTTTGGAATCACTGTTTGCAGTTAAATTACTTTAGGTTTGAGTCCAAATATTACATACAGATCTCTGATACTGCGATGTGGTCTAATATGGCCCCATCTTATGCTAATCTGTTTATGGAGCAGTATGAGTTAAAGGTAATGAAGATTATAGACAAACACCAGATCTCAATGTACAGGGGATATATTGATGACCTATTCTTTATTTCGAATGGGACTGCTGAGTAACTAATTGCATGGTTCAATGAGCTTAACAGTTTGTCACACCCAGTGAGATTCAAGCTGAATTATCATGATACTCAGAGTTTTTAGACCTGAGAATCTATAAGGAATGTACTTAGCTGGCTACGACCTTGTTTTCTAAAGAAACAGACAAGAATTCTTTATTATTAGCTAAGCGTTCTCATCCTCCAGCTCTAATAAGAGCAATTCCAAGAGCCCAATTTTTAAGGGTCGTGAGGAACAACAGCGATCCATGAAATAAAAACAGACAGAGGAGATGGCGGTATGATTCCTACAATGGGGATATGACCCCGATCGCATTAAGGCTCTACAATCACTGTAGGCGAAGCAAAAAACATTTGATATTTACTACACAATACTCTCCAAATAAGAGGTTTATTAGTAATAATATGAAACAACATTGGCACATTGTGAACTCTGATCCATCCCTACCATTTAAGGACTTTGAATTCCATATGGTGGGTTATAGAAAAGGACATTCGCTGAAGGATAGTCTGATGATAACTGACCCAGAGCACTGTTACAAACATGAATCTTGGTTGAGGACTGCAAAGACAGGTTCCTTTAAATGTGCTGGGTGTACCACCTGTAATTCTATGTTACAGGTTACCAGCTTTAGAAACCCACCTACTAATCAGTGGTTTCATATCAGATATTTCCACACTTGTACCACAACACATGTGGTTTATTTATTGAGCTGTATATGTGGAAAATTCTATGTTGGTAAGACCAGTGATAATATCCGAATTAGAATGGTAAACCATCACCATTCTATTCACGCGGCCATAAAAGATCAGTGACCAGCCTGTAGCCAGACATTTTATGGAACAAGGTCACAATGTTTTGACCTGAGATTCAATTTAATTGATCATGCCCCCCCAGAAGGGGTGGTAATAGGAATCAGTGTTTACTACACTAAGAGTCTAAATGGCGGTATAAGTTAAATACTCTACACCCGCAGGGTTTAAACCATCATATAAATTGGAGGTGTTATAATCTCTGTCTGCAGGGTTATTGTAGTTAACAACTTGTTTTATGTGAAGCGTAGCTGTAGTGGAGTCAGTGTTGCAGATTTGCATTGGGTCTTCATGTTTCTTTAAGAATAGTTATATATAAAATGGACCATAGAAATGGACCATAGATGTAATCATGGCCATAATGCAAAACAGTTGGGTATGAAAAGTTTTGGTAATTACATTTCCTTTCTTTTTTATGTAGTTATAACTGACGTTTTGGTTATGAATATTGATGTAGGTAGATAGCGTATGATGCAGACAGGGCCGGATTTACATTTCAGGTGCCTGTAGGCACAGCATAATGGTAAAGAAGCTATTTGTAAACATTATAATAAACTCCAGCAGGTAAAATGGATAATCGGGAACACGTTAAAGGGAAGGCAATATCGCATTGCGCTGTCCAAATACTGTAGTTGTTTGATCATTTTCATTGGCATTTTTTAATCAGGGAGTCAGAATAGTAAGAATCATTAGTTTTTGTACATTTTATAGGGGTCATGCTTTGTAGACAAAAAAAGGGATGGAAACAGAGAGAGAGAGATGGAGAGTGTTAGGAAGTAGGGGAAAGTAAAAAAAATATATAGTCTAAAGTTATCCTCTTGATGAATTAAAAGGCAAAAATGCATTAATTTAAGATTAAGAGTAAGTTAGATCTATTAAAACTTATACTGAAACCAACAGGAATCACATGTTTGTGCACGACTAACACTGTAATAGTAATTGCCTACTTGCTAATAAGGACAACTTACATAAGGAGAATTGGGACAAACCTCCACAAACATAAAACAAATTAAATGCAGACTCATCTTGAAAAGATATGTATTGTAAAATATCATCTCTGCATTTAGCCATGTAAAAATGCTTTAAAGTCCCCTTTAAACCTTAATTTGTTAGCTAAAATCGTTTGCTGTCAAAATGTGTTTCATACAAATAGGAGACTTTAAACAAAATTTTGACTGAGGAGCTTATGCACTCACCACCATATCCTATATTTATCAACTGCACCTCTGTAATTGCCAAGTCTGAGAAAAATAATTTTTTAAGCTTGCATTCTACATTCTCTACAGTTAGATTTGGTTGATCACTTGAGAACTTATTCAAGATAGTTGGTTCTAATCTACATCATCATGAGTGTTCAAACCACACTACATACTGCCAACATATGATCATAAATGTGTAACATTTCCTTGGAAATATCTCCTTCCACCCCTACCACTTCATGCAACCAAGGTGACAGTTCAGCACAACAGTGTAATAATTACATTACTTAATGATCAAGTAAATCTTACTGATAGCTAGGAGAATATACGTTTTGACTGAATAGCATGATGCAAAGTTCACTGCACAAAAACAATGGGAGTGCCGTAGGAACGACTATCACTCACTGTCAGTAGTAGCCTTCTTCTTGTTGTCACTTTGCCGCTACTTTCACTCTGAGGACAGCATCACGTAACGTGGGTGTGCATCCCCCCAAGCTTGCAATGCAAATGTGGCGCTGCATGTGTCAAGAAAAGCAAACCACAGTCTGACTGGAGTCAGGGTACTCCTCGATCAACCTCGGACCCTCCCTGCCGCAAAACGTGTGGTAACGGCTGAGCTAGAGCCTGTGTATTTTAATTTAAAAAAAAAAAAATACTGTCTGCATATGTGAAAAAAAAATTGTTTCTTAATTAAAACACACTGTCAGTAAGTCTCTCATACAGGCAGGCACGGCGCCCCTCACTGCAGTGAGCCTGTAGGCACATGCCTACTGTGCCTAATTGGAAATCCGGCCCTGCTTGGAAATATCTCCTTCCACCCCTGCCACTTCATGCCACCAAGGTGACAGGTCAGCACAAGAATTGGGTAAACAGTGTAATAATTGCATTACTTAATGATCAAGTAAATCTTACTGATAGCTAGGAGAATATACGTTTTGACTGAATAGCATGATGCAAAGTTCACTGCACAAAAACAATGGGAGTGCCATAGGAACGCCTATCACTCACTGTCAGTAGTAGCCTTCTTCTTGTTGTCACTTTGCCGCTACTCTCACTCTGAGGATGGCATCACGTGACATGGGTGTGCGTCCCCCCCAAGCTTGCAATGCAAATGTGGCGCTGCATGCATCAAGAAAAGCAAACCACTGTCTGACTGGAGTCAGGGTACTCCTCCCTCAACCTCGGACCCTCCCTGCCACAAAACGTGCGGTAATGGCTGAGCTAGAGCCTGTGTATTTTAATTTAAAAAAAAAAAATACTGACTGCATCTGCAAAAAAAAAATTGTTTCTTAATTAAAACACACTGTCAGTAAGTCTCTCATACAGGCAGGCACGGCGCCCCTCACTGCAGTGCGTCTGTAGGCACATGCCTACTGTGCCTAATTAGAAATCCGGCCCCTGGATGCAGATAGCACAGTGCTATGCTTAGGACCCCCCCCCGGAATGGATAGATTATGTCAGTTGCGGTGAGTACTATTAAGCATTATTAGTCTCAAAAATGAGATTCCACAGTGGCCACACCCGCAATGACGTAAGAGCATCTGAGTGGATTGTGAGAGGTGTATGCTGTTTTGAGCTGCCCCTTCCAGACATTCAACATCATGCGTTTATAAGCAAAAAAGGTACCAATGGCACTCCCACAAGTCTTTATTAAACCTTATTATCCCTTTAACATATATAATTTAATACATGACAATTGTGTTTGGGTAGGAGGTGCTGTGTATTTACGTTTCAATGCAAACAGGTAATAAGAGAGGGAGAGAGACCAACTCTTATGAAAGAATACACCAATAGCACTCAGAGTTTTAAGGATCAATCTAACAGCTTTAAAAACAAAGGCTGACAGTAGTAAAACAACTTGTATTATAAAAAATGTGGTTCAACTATATTAAAACTTAACTTTTATTAAATTGCAAAAATATGATATTTATATTCAAAACACTCTCAGATACTTAAGGCACTATAATATAATATTTGCTGGCTTAAGGAATAAAAAGCCCCATGGGAGTAATGCAATATAATCTGAACTGGCTCAAATAAATGTCTACCTCACTTGTATGTGAGTCCACTTATATAAACAGTTGCCTTTATCCATTATTGTCAGGGTTAGTTCAAATTATATATCAATGTGTGTTATTTATATACAGGCTGAACAAACTACTATAAAGAAACACCACGGATTCTATATTGGAACAACTAGTTTAAGTGTTCCTCATACAGGGAAGCAGCACTCTTAGGTGGGAAAGAAGGGGTTAATTAAGTAACCTGGTATACAATATATAGTTCACTAACTTGGAACTTAAATTAAAACCTCTTGTGCATATTGCATCAATAATATAGTTTCCGTATCTGTAAAGGAGTTCCAGTCTTTTATTACTGTAAGGTTTGTTCTTTTGTGTTGGTAAATAATTTTATTGTACAATCAGTTTCCTTCAAAAAAGTTACACTCTGTTGTGGTAATATAGGGGTTAATAGAGTAGCCTAATATGCAGTATTAGGTTAACCTGTTAGGAGTTTAAGTTAGAACCTCTTATTCATATCGTATCTATAATATGGGTTCCATATCAATAAAGAAACATGTCAGGTATTGCAATATGGCTTTCTCTTCAATAATGCCCCAGTATGTTCGTATATTTAACAGCTGACTTTGCTACTATGAAGGAGTGAGCAAACACAGTATATTGTTTGGGATAGATAAATTCAAATATACCCCTAGCGACAAACGTAATTCTGCGGCAACAATACAGGGTTAAAATTAGGTAGCTAATAGTGCACTATGTAGTCAACCAGTTCCGAGCTCAGCTGATAGACTCCTTACATAATCCGACGCTGATGCAGGTTATGTGTCGGAAAACAAGCTCCGGTCAGCTGTATTTAAAAACACAGGAGCTCCTAGGACTCGTCACCAATACCCTAACGTCATGCGGTCTGGCTACTGATGGCGTTTCAGCTCAGTAAGTTACACAAAATTATACACTGATTGTCAAGCGATAACTAATGTCTTTGAACTAGCGAAGATGCTCAGCAGATTAGGTGTATTGATGCTGTAGTGGGCATATCAGGTATTGGACGGCATAGTGATAGAAAACCAACAGTTATTATAGACAGCAGAGCTGAGTATATGGGTATTTGAGCTAGAAGGTGATCAGGGGTTAAGTTTAGTTCGATTGTGCAAGGGTACATATTGAAGTGGTTTACCCCTGTTAATAAAGGTTGTTGATTGAGAATAGGAAGAATAGAGACAGTTATGGTAATGTATAAGAAAGGAACAAAGGGACAGGAAAGTAAGGGGTTACTGTAGCACTCACTCTCACTTTAATTGAAGATATAAAATAAGAACAATCATACTTTATTATTATTAAGTAAAACCAGGATAAACATCCCTAGTGGTTAAATTATGCTACCCACAACCACCTATTCTACTAAAATAAAAGCAAAGTTGGCCCTCCTAACACTCCTCTGTTTCCTGGCCGATAACTGGAAGCGTCGGCATCAGGTGGCTGGAGTGATAGGGTGAGCCGGTAGAGAACGTGCTGTACAAACGCGTTTCGGCTATTAAAAAGCCTTTGTCAATGTTTCACATTCCAAATCTAAAAATAGTAAGCCGAGGCTCCGATGTTCGGAGCTTAATATCTCCCCAGAACACCGGTCAGTAGCCAATCCGGGATCTTTCCCAGGTTCCACCTTCATGTCCTCCAATCGGTTACGGGCTTAGTTCACGCCCATACAAAAGTATTCATCCGATTGGAGTAGAGCAATTCACCTTGACAGTGGTGGATTAACATGCATGATTCATGTCCGTAAGAAAGTCTCCATCTGATTGGAGCAATACCACAATGGTATTGCTCCAATCAGATGGAGACTTTCTTACGGACATGAATCATGCATGTTAATCCACCACTGTCAAGGTGAATTGCTCTACTCCAATCGGATGAATACTTTTGTATGGGCGTGAACTAAGCCCGTAACCGATTGGAGGACATGAAGGTGGAACCTGGGAAAGATCCCGGATTGGCTACTGACCGGTGTTCTGGGGAGATATTAAGCTCCGAACATCGGAGCCTCGGCTTACTATTTTTAGATTTGGAATGTGAAACATTGACAAAGGCTTTTTAATAGCCGAAACGCGTTTGTACAGCACGTTCTCTACCGGCTCACCCTATCACTCCAGCCACCTGATGCCGACGCTTCCAGTTATCGGCCAGGAAACAGAGGAGTGTTAGGAGGGCCAACTTTGCTTTTATTTTAGTAGAATAGGTGGTTGTGGGTAGCATAATTTAACCACTAGGGATGTTTATCCTGGTTTTACTTAATAATAATAAAGTATGATTGTTCTTATTTTATATCTTCAATTAAAGTGAGAGTGAGTGCTACAGTAACCCCTTACTTTCCTGTCCCTTTGTTCCTTATATAGATTTGAGGGGTAGCACCGGAATTTTATAATTCCTATCTCATCTATCATTACAGTGTAGTGCCAGTTTGTCTTTCTTTTTGTTCCTAATGTATAAGAAAGCCAACTATCTGTGTAAAAAACACAAACAAACAGAGTGCGCCTCTTAGTATGACTCTGTGGTAACCCAAGCCAATAATAAGGTGGATATCACTGTACTCACAATTGTGGCAGCACCAATGTGCTGAATGACACAGACTGGGATATCACAGTGTCCCAGCTCACTGCTCCTGGCGATAGTTCAACCTCACAAACTCACTCCTCCTCCAAATCAGACTTGTGCTTGTTTTATATCAAGAAGATTTATTTAAAACAAGTTAAAAAGTGAAGGGTTGACATTTAGACAACTGCAACGCGTTTCTCAGCAGTAACACTCTGTTTCCTCAGGCATATGTCTCATACAAGCAAGCACTGTCTTTTAAAATAACTCGAAACCAATCAGGATGAGCCATCAACTCACACCCACTTTGCAACATTTGTTTCTAATCAGTACATTACCCTTGTAGCAAAGTGTGACAGGTAAATCCTATATATTATCAAAACATCGTATAGCTATTACAGGTTGTACTGAGAAGTATAATACATTCAAATACATTACAATATATAACAAACATTCTTTTACTTTCTTATTTGAAAGAAATCTATTGTCTGGAGTGTGTAAGTGGCGAACCAATTCAATCATATATATTACAGTAAAGTAAGGGATCCACCTGGTAGGATCTCTTAAGAAATTTGATTATTCAATATCCGTTCTTAATAATAGCCACCTCTTAACTAGGGCAAGTTTCCGATCTGCGATATATTGCCTATATAATGGGCAAAAGCTTGATCGCATCTCCAGAGGCGTATATTGGTAATGTATAACACTGAATTAATGAATGATATGCATATAGCAGTGTAGGTAATGTATAACACTATCTGAATTAATGAATGATATGCATATAGCGGTGTAGGTAATGTATAACACTATCTGAATTAATGAATGATATGCATATAGCGGTGTAGGTAATGTATAACACTATCTGAATTAATGAATAATATGCATATAGCGGTGTAGGTAATGTATAACACTATCTGAATGAATGAATGATATTCATATAGCGGTGTAGGTAATGTATAACACTATCTGAATTAATGAATAATATGCATATAGCGGTGTAGGTAATGTATAACACTATCTGAATTAATGAATGATATGCATATAGCGGTGTAGGTAATGTATAACACTATCTGAATTAATGAATAATATGCATATAGCGGTGTAGGTAATGTATAACACTATCTGAATTAATGAATGATATGCATATAGCGGTGTAGGTAATGTATAACACTATCTGAATTAATGAATGATATGCATATAGCGGTGTAGGTAATGTATAACACTATCTGAATTAATGAATAATATGCATATAGCGGTGTAGGTAATGTATAACACTATCTGAATTAATGAATGATATGCATATAGCGGTGTAGGTAATGTATAACACTATCTGAATTAATGAATAATATGCATATAGCGGTGTAGGTAATGTATAACACTATCTGAATTAATGAATGATATGCATATAGCGGTGTAGGTAATGTATAACACTATCTGAATTAATGAATGATATGCATATAGCGGTGTAGGTAATGTATAACACTATCTGAATTAATTAATTATATGCAGATAGCAGTGTTTCGAAGTTGAGCAATCAAGAGTGGTCTCCATATTTGTGAGAGGGGATTAATATTTCCCAGTTTAGGCTTTAACCCTTTCGTGACAGGGTTAAAGTGCCTACATCGGAACAACTGTTCCGATGTAGACAAATTGAAACTACGCGATCGTGCATACGATCGCGAGATTTCAATTATTGGATCGCATCTGGGGGGCGTCCCTACAATCCTAGGAACGCCCTCCAGACCGCGATTAAATCCCTGAAGCACAGAAGGCTTCAGGACAGCCGTTAGTTATGACGTTCCATTCCGTCATAACGGCTTTAAAGCCCAGTCTAATTATGACGGAATGGAACGGCATAACGGCTTTAAAAGGTTAAAAGAATTATTATAGCACATATACTGCCCTGATTAATGTTTGTGTTGTGTTTTTTGTTTGTTTTTATTTTAATGCTGATGTCATATGTGATGCGTTATATGATTTGCTGTCTGTGTGATAGGTTGTTCTTCTTTGATTAGGGGGAGGAGATATACACCTGTTAAATTGTTTGCTGTGTTTTTTCTTTTTCACTTAGTCTGCTTAAGAGATGAGATCCCCAAAATGTCACGTTTGATTTTCGTACAAAATAAAGCACATTTAAAAATTTCCAGTAAGTGCATTCCTGCTGTGGATTTTGCATATTATCTTTGCCTGTTCTCCGGTAGATAGATAGACTGATAGATAGAATTCTATTTTATTTTTTGAGTGCAGATCAAGTTATTTTACAAGATGTTTCATATCCAGGCTTCAATCGATTTCGAGCAAAAACTGAAAACAAAAACACAATTAAAAAATAAAAAGATCTCAAGACATGAAGACTTAAACCTGCAAATTTTGCTTCGTGTTGCTTCAGCAAAAAAGAGAGGTTTGATAAATATCATAGTTGGCCAAGATGGCAGCTGCAAGAATACATTATTTTGAGATAGCGCATTTATTTTATTCTGACAGGCAAAATTACAGCAGACAAATCTTGAGTCCTGCGGCACACAATAATTAATGAAATTGCAATGGCTATCTTTTCTTAAAACTGTCACTTCTGCAAGTACATTGTGCTGCATAGACAATGAAAGGATTGGTTATTTAGCAAAAAAAAAATGAATGTTGGAAACAATAAACTTACAGTATTTTGAACTAAGCTTCCATTAACTCCAAGTAACTTTAATTGTCTAATTTAATAAGGATTCACCCAGTTTATCATTGTTATACTGGACATGGTTTCCAAAGTATCACCATTCCTATGCATTGTTATGTTGGAATTCCCTGCATAATTTTTACTCTTATAAATTTTACAGATAGGCTAATCCAAGGGAATTTTGCTACTTAGAAAGTCTGTATCAAATAGAAAACTGTTGTGGTACTTTATATTTCTTGCAAAGTAGTAAAGTCAACAGTAAACTAGCACCATTCTGAATGTATCAATTAGTACTATGGGCTAATTCTACTTTATGGGGGAGGTTTACAATTCTGTTGGAACACAGTAAATTAACCGCTTTTGTCCCCTTATTGTGAGCTGCCGGCGCTACAGCCAATGAGGATCGCATCAGTAGTGCTGTGCAGTTTCCCTCCTGCGCGCTCCATGCTTAAGCTGTGTCTTTTGACAAGAAACCCAAGACACAATGTAGTTTTTTCACATTTAATCACATACTGATTTACTTAACATCTTCAGGCTTTGTAGTGATGGCATTATGAAGTAAAAGCCGTATTTTATCTTTATAAGCCCTTAAAAAAACAACATTTAACAATTGTGTGTTTTATTGTTTATATATATATATATATATATATATATATATAAACTTTCATGAAAAGAAGAGGCACTCACAGGACTTAATTAACACAAGATTTATTTATAGTTCATCAATTCAGTCAGTCAACGTTTCGGTCCTCGCAGGGACCTTTGTCAAGACTCAGCGGTAAGTACAACATACACGCTTCTACTGAGAAACAGTCTTGACAAAGGTGCCTGCGAGGACCGAAATGTTGACTGACTGAATTGATGAACTATTAATAAATCTTGTGTTAATTAACGGCTAGATTTAGAGTTCTGCGTTAGCTGTCAAGCAGCGTTAAGGGGTCCTAACGCTGCTTTTGGCCGCCCACTGGTGTTTAGAGTCAGGCAGGAAAGGGTCTACCGCTCACTTCCTTTCCGCGACTCCAGGCTACCGCAGATCCCCTTACGTCAATTGCGTATCCTATCTTTTCAGTGGGATTTGCCTAACGCTGGTATTTGGAGTCTTGGAACAAGTGAGCAGTAGACCCTCTACCGACAAGACTCCAGCCGCAAAAAAAAGTCAGTAGTTAAGAGCTTTATGGGCTAACACCGGAATATAAAGCTTCTAACTACTGTGCTATAAAGTACACTAACACCCATAAACTACCTATGTACCCCTAAACTGAGCCCCCCCCCACATCGCCAACCCTCTAATAAAAAAATGTAACCCCTAATCTGCCGACAGGACACCGCCGCCACCTACATTATTCCTATGAACCCCTAATCTGCTGCCCCTAACATCGCTGACACCTATATTATATTTATTACCCCCTAATCTGCCCCCCAATGTTGCCGCTACCTAACTACACTTATTAACCCCTAATCTGCCGACCGGACCTCGCAGCCACTATAATAAATGTATTAACCCCTAAACCGCTGCACTCCCGCCTCGCAAACACTAGAATAAATTTTATTAACCCCTAATCTGCCCTCCCTAACATCGCCGCCACCTACCTACAATTATTAACCCCTAATCTCCCACCCACAACGTCGCCGCTACTATAATAAATGTATTAACCCCTAAACCTAAGTCTAACCCTAACACCCCCCCTAACATAAATATAATTTAAATTAAACGAAATAATATTCCTATAATTAAATAAATTAATCCTATTTAAAACTAAATACTTACCTAGAAAATAAACCCTAAGCTAGCTACAATATAACTAATAATTACATTGTAGCTATTTTAGGATTTATATTTATTTTACAGGCAACTTTGTATTTATTTTAACTAGGTACAATAGCTATTAAATAGTTAATAACTATTTAATAGCTACCTAGTTAAAATAAGTACAAAATTACCTGTAAAATAAATCCTAACCTAAGTTACAAATACACCTAACACTACACTATCATTAAATTAATTAAATAAATTACCTACAATTAGCTAAACTAAAATACAATTAAATAAACTAATCTATAATACAAAAAAAAAAAAAACACTAAATTACAAAAAATAAAAAAATACCAATCTTGGATGATGTCCGTTAAAGGAACCTTCATTTTTCGTTAGCCCGTCGGGGAAGGAGGATGTTCCGCGTCGGTGGGATGAAGATGGGTCCGGAAGATAGAAGATGCCGCTTGGAAGAAGACATCGCCCGGATGGAGGACCTCTTCATTGCCGCTTTAATCAAGACTTCGCCCGGATGGAGGACCTCTTCTTTGCCGCTTGGATCAAGACTTCACCCGGATGGAGGACCTCTTCTTTGCTGCTTGGATCAAGACTTCGCCCGGATGGAGGACCACATCTGCCGGATTGGATGAAGACTTCGGATCGGCTGAGTGAAGACGACTCAAGGTAGGGAGATCTTCAGGGGATTAGTGATAGTTTTTTTTAAGGGGGGTTTGGGTGGGTTAGAATAGGGGTATGTGGGTGGTGGGTTGTAATGTTGTGGGGATATTGTATTTTCTTTTACAGGTAAAAGAGCTGATTACTTTGGGGCAATGCCCAGCAAAAAGCCCTTTTAAGGGCTGGTAAAAGAGCTGATTACTTTTGTAATTTAGAATAGGGTAGGGAATTTTATTATTTTGGGGGGCTTTTTTTATTTTATTAGGGGGCTTAGATTAGGTGTAATTAGATTAAAATTCTTGTAATATTTTTTTATTTTTTGTAATTTAGTGTTTGTTTTTTTTGTATTATAGATTAGTTTATTTAATTGTATTTTAGTTTATCTAATTGTAGGTAATTTATTTAATTAATTTAATGATAGTGTAGTGTTAGGTTTAATTGTAACTTAAGTTAGGATTTATTTTACATGTAATTTTGTACTTATTTTAACTAGGTAGCTATTAAATAGTTGTTAACTATTTAATAGCTATTGTACATAGTTAAAATAAATACAAAGTTGCCTGTAAAATAAATATAAATCCTAAAATAGCTACAATGTAATTATTATTTAGGCGGGGGTGCGGCGGTTTAGGGGTTAATACATTTATTATAGTGGCGGCGAGGTCCGGTCGGCAGATTAGGGGTTAATAAGTGTAGGTAAGGTAGCGGCGACATTGGGGGGGGGCAGATTAGGGGTTAATAAGTGTAAGGTTAGGGGTGTTTAGACTCGGGGTTCATGTTAGGGTGTTAGGTGTAGACTTAGAGAGTGTTTCCCCATAGGAAACAATGGGGCTGTGCTAGGAGCTGAACGCTGCTTTTTTGCAGGTGTTAGGTTTTTTTCCAGCCAGCTCAGCCCTATTGTTTCCTATGGGGATATCGTGCACAAGCACGTTTTTACAGCTTACCGCTACCATAAGCAACGCTGGTATTGAGGGTTGAAGTGGAGCTGAATTATGCTCAACGCTCCCTTTTCTGAGCCTAACGCAGCCACTCAGACAACTCTAAATACCAGCGTTGTCTTAAGGGTGCGCTTGAAAAAAAAGCAGCGTTAGCTACGCGGGTCTTTACCGACAAAACTCTAAATCTAGCCGTTAGTCCTGTGAGTGCCTCTTCTTTTCATGAAAGTTTCTACCTATCTACCATAGAGTGCACCCAGGCAACACAACCTACAGTGAGTGCTTGGATCCCAATATACTGTATATATACAAATATAGGGTCCCACATATCAGCTTAGTAATTTCTTAAAATACTGGGTCCTAAATAAACCCCATCTACAACTCTGCCTAGCACTCTGTCACATATCCTCCCTCTCCAGCTCAGACCTTGTGGGGTAAGGGACCATGGACATAAATGAATGAAGTTGGGACAGGCTATACCTAGTAGTCCTTGTGGATGTCATGCATATAAAAGCTCAAAAGGGGAAAAAAAACTGTGGATTCTTGTGGCACGTCTCATATTGAGAACATCATATAAGGCAACAATAAATCTAAATTTTTCCATCCTTATCAATCACTTTCCTTAGCCTACATTTTAAGGTTTAATTACATTTTTCTATTTGATCGTCAGTCTGGAGATGGTAAACAGATGTTTTAAGATGTTTAATCTGGAGAAGTTACATAAATTCTTTTATAAGCTTTGACATAAAATGAGAACCCTGGTCGGTCAAAATGTCTTTAGGAATACCCACCCTGCTGTTTTTTTAAGGGGGGTTTGGGTGGGTTAGAATAGGGGTATGTGGGTGGTGGGTTGTAATGTTGTGGGGATATTGTATTTTCTTTTACAGGTAAAAGAGCTGATTACTTTACGGCAATGCCTAGCAAAAAGCCCTTTTAAGGGCTGGTAAAAGAGCTGATTACTTTTGTAATTTAGAATAGGGTAGGGAATTTTATTATTTTGGGGGGCTTTTTTATTTTATTAGGGGGCTTAGATTAGGTGTAATTAGATTAAAATTCTTGTAAATATTTTTTTATTTTTTGTAATTTAGTGTTTGTTTTTTTTGTATTATAGATTAGTTTATTTAATTGTATTTTAGTTTATCTAATTGTAGGTAATTTATTTAATTAATTTAATGATAGTGTAGTGTTAGGTTTAATTGTAACTTAAGTTAGGATTTATTTTACATGTAATTTTGTACTTATTTTAACTAGATAGCTATTAAATAGTTATTAACTATTTAATAGCTATTGTACATAGTTAAAATAAATACAAAGTTGCCTGTAAAATAAATATAAATCCTAAAATAGCTACAATGTAATTATTATTTAGGCGGGAGTGCGGCGGTTTAGGTGTTAATACATTTATTATAGTGGCGGCGAGGTCCGGTCAGCAGATTAGGGGTTAATAAGTGTAGGTAAGGTAGCGGCGACATTGGGGGGGGGGCAGATTAGGGGTTAATAAGTGTAAGGTTAGGGGTGTTTAGACTCGGGGTTCATGTTAGGGTGTTAGGTGTAGACTTAGAGAGTGTTTCCCCATAAGAAACAATGGGGCTGCGCTAGGAGCTGAACGCTGCTTTTTTGCAGGTGTTAGGTTTTTTTCCAGCCAGCTCAGCCCTATTGTTTCCTATGGGGATATCGTGCACGAGCACGTTTTTACAGCTTACCGCTACCATAAGCAACGCTGGTATTGAGGGTTGAAGTGGAGCTGAATTATGCTCAACGCTCCCTTTTCTGAGCCTAACGCAGCCACTCAGACAACTTTAAATACCAGCGTTGTCTTAAGGGTGCGCTTGAAAAAAAAGCAGCGTTAGCTACGCGGGTCTTTACCAACAAAACTCTAAATCTAGCCGTTAGTCCTGTGAGTGCCTCTTCTTTTCATGAAAGTTTCTACCTATCTACCATAGAGTGCACCCAGGCAACACAACCTACAGTTAGTGCTTGGATCCCAATATACTGTATATATACAAATATAGGGTCCCACATATCAGCTTAGTAATTTCTTAAAATACTGGGTCCTAAATAAACCCCATCTACAACTCTGCCTAGCACTCTGTCACATATCCTCCCTCTCCAGCTCAGACCTTGTGGGGTAAGGGACCATGGACATAAATGAATGAAGTTGGGACAGGCTATATAAAAGCTCAAAAGGGGAAAAAAAACTGTGGATTCTTGTGGCACGTCTCATATTGAGAACATCATATAAGGCAACAATAAATCTAAATTTTTCCATCCTTATCAATCACTTTCCTTAGCCTACATTTTAAGGTTTAATTACATTTTTCTATTTGATCGTCAGTCTGGAGATGGTAAACAGATGTTTTAAGATGTTTAATCTGGAGAAGTTACATAATTCTTTTATAAGCTTTGACATAAAAGGAGAACCCTGGTCGGTCAAAATGTCTTTAGGAATACCCACCATGCTGTTTTTTTAAGGGGGGTTTGGGTGGGTTAGAATAGGGGTATGTGGGTGGTGGGTTGTAATGTTGTGGGGATATTGTATTTTCTTTTACAGGTAAAAGAGCTGATTACTTTGGGGCAATGCCCAGCAAAAAAGCCCTTTTAAGGGCTGGTAAAAGAGCTGATTACTTTTTTAATTTAGAATAGGGTAGGGAATTTTATTATTTTGGGGGGCTTTTTTATTTTATTAGGGGGCTTAGATCAGGTGTAATTAGATTAAAATTCTTGTAAATATTTTTTTATTTTTTGTAATTTAGTGTTTGTTTTTTTGTATTATAGATTAGTTTATTTAATTGTATTTTAGTTTATCTAATTGTAGGTAATTAATTTAATTAATTTAATGATAGTGTAGTGTTAGGTTTAATTGTAACTTAAGTTAGGATTTATTTTACATGTAATTTTGTACTTATTTTAACTAGGTAGCTATTAAATAGTTGTTAACTATTTAATAGCTATTGTACATAGTTAAAATAAATACAAAGTTGCCTGTAAAATAAATATAAATCCTAAAATAGCTACAATGTAATTATTATTTAGGCGGGGGTGCGGCGGTTTAGGGGTTAATACATTTATTATAGTGGCGGCGAGGTCCGGTCGGCAGATTAGGGGTTAATAAGTGTAGGTAAGGTAGCGGCGACATTGGGGGGGCAGATTAGGGGTTAATAAGTGTAAGGTTAGGGGTGTTTAGACTCGGGGTTCATGTTAGGGTGTTAGGTGTAGACTTAGAGAGTGTTTCCCCATAGGAAACAATGGGGCTGCGCTAGGAGCTGAACGCTGCTTTTTTGCAGGTGTTAGGTTTTTTTTCCAGCCAGCTCAGCCCTATTGTTTCCTATGGGGATATCGTGCACGAGCACGTTTTTACAGCTTACCGCTACCATAAGCAACGCTGGTATTGAGGGTTGAAGTGGAGCTGAATTATGCTCAACGCTCCCTTTTCTGAGCTTAACGCAGCCACTCAGACAACTCTACATACCAGCGTTGTCTTAAGGGTGCGCTTGAAAAAAATCTAGCCGTTAGTCCTGTGAGTGCCTCTTATTTTCATGAAAGTTTCTACCTATCTACCATAGAGTGAACCCAGGCAACACAACCTACAGTGAGTGCTTGGATCCCAATATACTGTATATATACAAATATAGGGTCCCACATATCAGCTTACATAAATTCTTTTATAAACTTTGACATAAAAGGAGAACCCTGGTCAGTCAAAATGTCTTTAGGAATACCCACCCTGCTAAACATTAGCAATAGTTATTTTGCTATTAACTTAGCAGATTTATTACGTAATGGTACTGCTTCTGGGTATTTTGTGACATAGTCTAAAATGACTAGTATATATTGGTGCCCCCTTGCTGATTTTACCAGCGGACCTACCAAGTCCATGGCAGTTCTTTTAAATGGCACCTCTATTTTAGTTAATGGTACTAGACGATGGTATGCCTTCAAAGGGGCTGTACGCTGACACTCAGGGCAAGACAAGCAATAAATTAGATATTGAAGTAAAACCCCCATGCCAATAGAACCTTTGTAGTACTCTCTCTCTCTTGTTTTCTCAATTCTTAAATGTCCTCCCAGTATGTGGCAATGTGCAAGATTTAGCACTGTGTGTCTGAAAGGTTGTGGAACTTGCAGCTATTTTAATACATCAGTGTCCTTTCTTTCAACTCTGTAAATCGAATCATTTACAATCTCAAAATAAGGATAAGAAAGGATCCTATCTTGCTGCACAGGAGTGTCATTAGAAACCTGAATATTCTTTCTATCTTCTGCCAGAGTGGGGTCCTCCCATTGTGCTTTTCTAAAGTTAACAGGACAGACATTTATTTCTGGTATTCTACAGCCATGTTCCTGACGGCCACCTGGTTCATCACTACTTTGTTCTGTATCTTCTACTAAAACAGGCATCTCCTTGTCTCTGAATTTTGTTTCTCAGATTCTAGTTCAGAAAATCGAATTACAATTTCAGAACAAATATCACCACCGTCAGTTAATTTCTCAAAGGTTCCCCATAAATCTTAAAAATGGGAAAAATCCCAATACTATTTCATGGGCTAGATTATCTACCACAATGGCAGTTTTTTATGAAAATATGCACTAGGAATATGTTTTACTTGTATAGGTACTCTCTATAAAGACCATAGATATTTCTTCATTGATTATTACAACATTGTACTTTATAAATTATGAATATGTGCCAACTTATCGCCTTGTGAAATAATCTTCTAATCTCCCCTTTCTTTCTCCCTTTCTTTTTCTCTTTTTCTTTTCCCTTTCTTTTCTTCTTTTCCCTTTTTCTTCCTCCCCCCTTCCTCCTCCTCCCCCCTTCCTCCCACCCCCTCGGTCTCTAATCTACAAGCTTAGCTTATGAATGCTACTAATTCACTGTTGTCTCAGCAAAAATATCCAATGTGTATATAATATGTATTGAACTTTATAGCTTATAACTAAACTTGACAAACTGTGCTCTATGTACTATTGAATCATGTTTATCAGGGACTGTATCACTTTAAGACACCAAGCATGTGTTCTTTTGACATGCAGGATGTGGGGTATATAAATGCACACTACTGCATTATCATCATGTCTATGATTAAGGCTGATACTGCAGAAACGCGTAAGACACTACATGCTGGAATCACGTGTCTTTTACTTTTTAACTTTTTATGTCTCCACAAATAAACCTTTATTGATAAGTGCCTGGAGGTTCAACATTATTTTTTAACATAGGGACTTTTAATGCCAAACATTGCGGAGGGCTATTCGGATTTTGTGTTTGAACACAAATAATACCAATTTTCTGATATCTATCAATTTCTGATTCATACACAAGGAATTCTACCTGAATCTAATAATACTTTGCCATTTTATCATTCACAATCACATAACATATCTAGGAATTTTGACAACAATTGTAATAGCAGATTCTACATAATTTAACATGCATGTGTTTTGTTTACCAGTATTACCCATTTTGCATTGCATTGGTTCATCTATTAAGGGACAGTCTTTCGCGTTATGACCCAGTTGCTTGCAACAAAAATATTTATTTTACAAGATATGACGAGTCCACGGATTTCATCCTTACTTATGGGATATCGCCTCCTGGTCATCAGGAGGAGGCAAAGAGCTCCACAGCAGAGCTGCATAAATAGCTCCTCCCTCCCCCCTCCCCAACCCAGTCATTCTCTTTGCCTGCGTTAGTGATAGGAAGAGATAAAGTGAGGTGTTAGTTTAGATTCTTCAATCAAGAGTTTTTTTATTTTCAAATGGTGCCAAAGTGTACTATTTTACTATAGAGCAGTCTCTGAAGTTATAGCCTTTTGGCTATGGGAACTGGTGGGGTTTTAGCCTCACTGCGCCTCCCACTATTGTGCTGCTCTGCTGTGATGGTCTTAGAGAACCTTAACTAAGACCCTTCTGTCTTCACAGGACCTCAGGAGGAAGAGTAGACCTCTTGACACTGTGATTTTTCATGCTGTTCCTCAGCATGGAGGTAAGTGCAGTTTTTTACTCTGGGGCTCTGCAGCATATCCCGGACCTGACTATACTTACTTCCCTGCTTCAACCCCAAACATACTGAGACAGTAAATACAATAGAAGCATTGGGGTTTTATGGTGATAAACACAATATGCTAATTCTCATCTAAGAACAATATAGTGAGATCTGACATATATTTATTCCCCAAACATTCTGAGACAGTAAATACAATAGAAGCGTTGGGGTTTTATGGTGATATACACTGTATGTTTTTATGTTGGGCAGCTCTGGTTATGGTGGCAGCTTGCACACTTTGCTGGATGAGTATTTGGCTGACGCTGGGGACTTTACCGTAGGTTGTGTTTAAACTTTGTAAATAGGCTCCGGTAAATGGCGGTTCACAGTATTTTTGCGGAGGTTAGGTTTACGCCCACGATGGGCGGGGCTTTTTGATTGCGCGCTCTCCGCGCAGTATCTCCTCCATTAGGTTCCGGCTAGCAGCGTTCCTCACACCACCTAAGTTTGCTTCCGTAAAACATTTGCAAGTGAACTTAGGTGCGCTGTACGAGGGGTAAAAGTCTCGAGCACGTGGAAGGTAGGAGCCGCAGCAGAGCCGCGGCGAGGTGACTGTTAATTTTTCTAAGTAGTAGTAAAAGAGCCAGTAAGTTAATTTGTAGTTACTATTGACACAGGTAGTGTGGTTAAGTTTAATTAGGGGCTTCCTCTGTCTTTTTTGCCTGCAAGGGGTTAGCGCAGAGGGAGCTTTTTAAAGACACATTAATATATTTTTTATTAGCGTTACTGTTCCTGTGACTCGACCAAGTTTGGTTTTGTGTTCCTGTTATCATGTATGACATTGAGCAAAGTACATGTCCCATGTGTTTAGATGCCATTGTGGAACCCACTGTTACACTTTGTGACTCTTGTATTGAGAGATCCTTACAATGTAAAGAAAAAATATTTTTTAGTAAAGATATGTCTAAAGATTGTGCTCAGACTGATGAGATTCAGGGTATGCCGCAACTTTCTCCCCAAGCGTCACAGTCTTTAAAGCCTGCTCAAGCGACGCCATGTTCTTCATCGGCGTCTGCTTCTTTTACCTTGCAGGATATGGCTGCAGTCATGTCATCTACTCTCACAGAAGTTTTATCTAAATTGCCAGTGTTACAGGGCAAACTCAGCAGGACAGAGACCCATGTGGTTCAGAGACCCATGTGGTTCCTGCGCCTTCTGATGCTTTGATGGCTATCTCTGATGTACCCTTACAGGGATCTGAATTGGGGGGTAGAGAGACCCTTTCTGAGGGGGAACTGTCTGACTCAGGAAGTGCGTTACCTCAAACAGATTCCGACGTCATGTCCTTCAGATTTAAACTTAAACATCTCCGCCTGTTGCTGCGGGAGGTTTTGATGACTCTGGACGACTGTACTCTATTGTGGTACCTCCAGAGAAATTGTGTAAGATGGACAAATACTTACAAGTTCCTTCTTACGCTGATGTCTATCCGGTTCTAAGAGAATTACGGAAATTGTTACACGGGAATGGGAAAGACCGGGTATCCCATTCTCACATTCCCCTATTTTTAAGAAGATGTACCCTATAGCTGACACCGTTCGGGATTCTTGGCAAATGATCCCTAAGGTGGAGGGAGCTATTTCTACCCTGGTTAAATGTATGACTATCCCTATGGAGGACAGTTGTGCCTTCAAAGACCCTATGGATAAAAAGTTGGAGGGTCTTCTAAAGAAGCTTTTTGTTCACCAGGGATATTTATTACAACCGACGGCCTGCATTGTACCAGTCACAACTGCGGCCACCTTTTGGTTTGACGCCTTAGAGGAGTCTCTTAAGACTGAGACTTCTTTAGAAGAGATAATGGACAGAATTAAGGCCCTTAAGCTGGCTAATTCTTTTGTCACAGATGCCGCATTTCAGATCGCCAAATTGGAATGAAGAATGCCGGATTTTCCATTTTAGTGCGTAGAGCCTTATGGTTAAAATCTTGGTCTGCGGATGTGTCCTCTAAATCCAAGCTTTTGGCTATTCCTTTCAAGGGAAAGACTCTGTTCGGGCCTGATTTGAAAGAAATCATTTCTGACATTACGGGAGGTAAGGGTCACCTCCTCCCTCAAGATAAGACATCTAAGCAAAGGGGACGACAAAGTAATTTTCGCTCCTTTCACAATTTTAAAGGAGTCCCCCCTTCCTCCTTCGCTAAACAGGAAGGGAATTATCCTCAAGCCAAGCTCACCTGGAGACCCAACCAGGCTTGGAACAAGGGTAAGCAACCTAAGAAGCCTGCGACTGCTTCCAAGACAGCATGAAGGGGTGGCCCCCGATCCGGGACCGGATCTAGTAGGGGGCAGACTTTCTCTCTTTGTCCAGGACTGGAGAAGAGACGTTCAAGATCCCTGGACACTAGAAATTGTGTCTCAAGGGTATCAGTTGGGGTTCAAAAATTCCTTCCAAAGGGGAAGGTTTCTTCTTTCACGATTGTCTGTAGACCAGATAAAAAGAGAGGCGTTCTTACGTTGTGTAAAAGACCTGTCCACTATGGGAGTAATTTGTCCCGTTCCAATACAGGAACAGGGGCAGGGGTTTTACTCAAATCTCTTTGTAGTTCCCAAAAAAGAGGGAACGTTCCGACCCATTTTAGATCTCAAGTGTCTAAACAAGTTTCTCAGAGTTCCATCCTTCAAGATGGAAACTATTCGGACAATTCTTAAATTGATCCAGGAGGGTCAATTTATTACTACCGTGGACTTAAATGATGCATATGTTCATATTCCTATCCACAAAGATCATCACCAGTTCCTAAGGTTTGCCTTTCTGGACAAACATTTTCAGTTTGTGGCTCTTCCTTTCGGGCTGGCCACGGCACCCAGGATCTTCACGAAGGTTCTAGGGTCTCTGCTAGCGGTTCTCAGACCACGGGGCATTGCAGGCTTCGTCTTATCAACTGACAAAGTCTCATACCGACATGGTTCTGTTCTTTCTAAGGACTCACGGGTGGAAGGTGAATCTAGAAAAGAGTTAACTAATTCCACAGAAAAGGGTTCCTTTCCTAGGAACTCTGATAGACTCTATATCCATGAAAATCTTCTTGACGGAAGTCAGAAAGTTAAAGATTCTGAATACATGCCGAGCCCTCCAGTCCAATCCTCGGCCATCAGTGGCTCAGTGCATGGAGGTAATTGGATTGACGGTGGCGGCAATGGAAATCATTCCGTTTGCTCGTTTTCATCTCAGACCTCTACAACTGAGCATGCTCAGGCAGTGGAATGGAGATTATGCAGATTTGTCTCCTCAGATAGATCTGGATCCCTCATGGGTGATAGTGACAACGGACGCCAGTCTACTAGGATGGGGGGCAGTCTGGAATTCCCTGAAGGCTTAGGGTGTGTGGACTCGGTCGGAGTCTCTACTTCCAATCAATATTCTGGAATTGAGAGCAATATTCAATGCGCTTCAGGCTTGGCCTCAGTTGGCTTCGGCCAAATTCATCCGATTTCAGTCGGACAACATCACGACTGTGGCTTACATCAATCATCAGGTAGGAACAAGGAGTTCCTTAGCGATGACAGAAGTATCCAAGATAATTTGGTGGGCGGAGGCTCACTCTTGTTATCTGTCAGCAATCTACATCCCAGGAGTGGACAACTGGGAGGCGGATTTTTTGAGCAGACAGACGTTTCATCCAGGGGAATGGGAACTCCACCCATATCGGAATTGGATCTGATGGCATCTCGTCAGAATGCCAAGCTCCCAAGATACGGATCCAGGTCCAGGGATCCTCAGGCCAAACTGATAGATTCCTTGGCAGTGCCTTGGTCGTTCAACCTAGCTTATGTGTTTCCACCGTTTGCTCTCCTTCCCGTGATTGCACGGATCAAACAGGAGAGGGCTTCGGTGATTCTAATCGCTCCTGTGTGGCCTCGCAGGACTTGGTATGCCGATCTGGTGGACTTGTCCTCTCTGCCGCCGTGGAAGCTTCCATTGAGGCAGGACCTTCTCATTCAGGGACCCTTCCATCATCCAAAACTAATTTCTTTGCAGCTGACTGCTTTGAGATTGAACGCTTGATTTTATCTAAGCGGGGGTTCTCTGATGCGGTCATTGATACTTTGATTCAGGCACGCAAGCCTGTTACTAGAAAAATTTACCATAATATATTGTGTAAATATCTTTATTGGTGCGAATCCAAGGGCTACTCATGGAGTAGGATTAGGATTCCCAGGATTTTATCTTTTCACCAAGAAGGATTGGAGAAAGGGTTGTCAGCAAGTTCCTTAAAGGGACAGATTTCTGCTTTGTCTATTATGCTGCGTCTGGCAGATGTTCCAGATGTTCAATCTTTTTGTCAGGCCCTGACTAGAATCTGGCCTGTGTTTAGACCAATTGCTCCTCCTTGGAGTTTGAATTTAGTTCTTAATGTTCTTCAAGGGGTTCCGTTTGAACCCATGCATTCCATAGATATTAAGTTATTATCTTGGAAAGTTTTATTTCTTGTTTCTGAGCTTTCGGCATTACAATGTGATTCTCCTTATCTTATTTTCCATTCTGATAAGTTGGTGTTACATACCAAACCTGGTTTTCTTCCTAAGGTTGTTTCTAACAAAAATATTAATCAGGAAATTGTTGTTCCTTCCTTGTGTCCTAACCCCTCCTCTAAGAAGGAGCGTCTGTTACATAATTTGGACGTAGTCCTTGCCTTGAAGTTCTACTTGCAGGCGACTAAGGATTTTCGTTAAACATCTTCATTATTTGTTGTTTTTGCTGGGAAACGTAGGGGTCAGAAAGCTATGGCTACCTCTCTTTCTTTTTGGCTGAAGAGTATCATCCATGTTGCATATGAGACTGCTGGACAGCAGCCTCCAGAACCAATTACATCTCATTCTACTAGGGCTTTTGCTTCCTGATGGGCATTTAAAAATGATGCTTTTGTTGAACAGATTTGCAAGGCTGCAACTTGGTCGTCTCTTCACACTTTTTCCAAATTTTACAAATTTGATACTTTTGCCTCGTCTGAGGCTGTTTGTGGGAGAAAGGTTCTTCAAGCAGTGGTGACTTCCGTTTAGGTTCCTGTCTTGTCCCTCCCTTTCATCCGTGTCCTATAGCTTTGGTATTGTATCCCATAAGTAAGGATGAAATCCGTGGACTTGTCATATCTTGTAAAAGAAAAGGAAATTGATGCTTACCTGATAAATTTATTTCTTTTACGATATGACGAGTCCACGGCCCACCCTGTAATTTTTTTTCGAAAGACAGGTTTTTATTTTTGTTAAACTTCAGTCACCTCTGCTCCTTGGCTTTTCCTTTCTCTTCCTAATTTCGGTTGAATGACTGGGTTGGGGGGGAAGGGAGGAGCTATTTATACAGCTCTGCTGTGGAGCTCTTTGCCTCCTCCTGCTGACCAGGAGGCAATATCCCATAAGTAAGGATAAAATCTGTGGACTCGTCATATCGTAAAAGAAATAAATTTATCAGATAAGCATAAATTTCCTTTTTATAACATAGTCTGTCCCCCACCTAGATCCTTTTAAAGAATTAACACTCCTGGAGGTATACAGGGTCCCAGAGTTATGTTCCTCTGTGCCCTTCAAATCCAGAACAGCCTTACCATGTTTTGCAGCATCTTGATTTCTCACTTTCTGCACTCACTCAGATTGAGAAGGCCCCGCTTGTCCTCCACAACAACATAACTCTCCACCAGACCAATCAATTAATCTGCAGATTGGGGATCACTCTAACTGACCCAACATCACACAGCTGCAGATAAACCTTTTAGGAACTGGTCTCTTACAAGGAGTTCTACAATATTGCTGGGATAATTAATCTCTGGTTGTAGCCATTTGTGAGTGAGATGTATAAGATCAAACATCTGATAGGTTTCTCTGGATACAACGTCCATACATCAAATCTTTAGGCACACACTGCTATAGTCACTCAAAGCCTTGCCAGATTCTCAGCTTTCAACTTGGATTAGTCACCTGTTTGTTCTGGCTCCATATCATAAAAGGCCTTCTGGGATTTTCTATTCAAAAAGGGTGTCAGTATGCTTGCCCATTTACTTGCAGACCATCCTTCTCTCTCAGCGGTCTGTTCAAATGCCAGAAGGTATGCCTTAACATCATCTGCAAGTGGTCATCATCTAAAGATAACAGCTGGCATGGATCATCTTTGCCTCTGGATGTGTCCCTTCAGGGCTACTAGTCAGACCACAATTCAAAGTAAGCGCACCGAAACCCGCTCTGCACGTTCTGCAACTTCATGCTGTTCTAGTATTACCGCCTCAGCGGTCCCCACGGAAACACACACATGCTGGTTCAGTGCTCAGGAACAAAGGAGACTCCACAAAACTGCCAACTTCAATAACAAAAGAACATCCAGTTCCTCGCACACGTTGGCCGATCTTAGTATCAACCAGGGCGCCAGATGCATTGCAAAAATAAAGCTTTTGTTATGTACAAAAAAAGAACAAACGCGTTTCGTAAGTTTATACTTTCTCAGTGACATGTGCACTTCCGCTATGGTCTCTATATGCGACTTACAAATGCAGGGTTTCCCTTAAAGGGATATTAAAAAGTGTGAGATTGCAATATACAAATATTTAATTCTCTGTACGTAAAAGTGTTTTATTATTTATTTTGTCCCCTTTTCCTGAAATATAAACTCTGAAAATCTATTGATTTCTAAATTCCACTGATTTTCTATAAAGGGCTCGATTTATCAAGCCCTTCGCCTGCCTACGACTGCAGGTTCTCACATAAGAACCTGCAGTCAGTATTTATCAAGCAGCAGTCATCAGCTCCTGCCCGCATGTGATTGGTTGTGTGCAGGCAGGGGGCAGGGTTGCTCACCAGCGGAAAAATAGCGCTTGCATGCAATCTTAAATTCCGGCAGCGGATTGCTGCCTGTCATAGGCAAGCTGGGATAGACAGGGCCGCATATGTACGCCCCTGTCCACCCCAGCTTGATAAATTGAGCCCAAAGTAATGGGCTCTCCCATGTTTAAACTTGTTTTCCCCTTCTCTATCTCTCCTACTGAGGACAATTAAAGACATATATAAAACATGCAATAAATGACACTGTAAACAAGGCTTCATTAAACACAGGATTGTTAAAGTATTGTCTATCATGGTTTCCACACAGCCTTGTTTGCATAGTATTTGCATTGCCTGTTTTATATCTGTCCATAATTGCCCTTAGCAGAAGAGACAGATAATGTGGAAAACATCATCTTAAACATGGTGGCACCCATTACCATATAGAAAGTAAAGCTCTTCATAGAATCTGAAGTTTTGCACTTATATATTCTGTTAAAAAAATAATAATAATATAATTGTAAAAAATGTATTTACATAATATTCTAAGGCTACTCTTTGCATTTAATACATCATTATGTCTAGCATGTGTTTACTGTTTAATATCCTTTTAAAGGGATCCTAAACACCTCGTCATTCAAGAAATCCTCAAAATAAATATAAAGTGTGTGCAGCAACAACCTCCATACTCACAATATAATGTGCATCTGATCTGTTATTATACTATTTAACCCTTTGGAACTTTTCTCTAAACTGTAGCCTATGTGTTAGATAGGGAGCCACCATGTTGTAACGCGCGTTAAGAGGAGATATGCGGTCACGTGATGCGCTCATCTGTGTTGCCGGAAGAGCCTGTGCATAGGAGTTGTTTTTTTCTTTGAAGTTGGTTTACTTTACTTCAGAAGCGCTTCCTCTCTGACCAAGCAGCAGACCCATAGTACAGGCAGCTTAGACAAAATGAGCGACTGGTTCACACAAGCACCTCTAGTGTACAGCTCAGCAAGGGATCAGCACTGAGCTGGTGTTCTGTGAAGGGACCTAACTTTGTAAAACAGCGAACCATGTCACTTCCTGTGACGTCTCATCAGCTGTTGCTCTCAGTTTCAGCCTAATACGCATGCACCGGTGAGGGAAAATGTTATTCACAATTGCGTGCTCGCTCACAGGGGGGATGACGTGAGAACCAAGAATGTGCCCAGCCCTCTTGTCACTGTCTGGAAGCGATCGCCATAGGAGGGGGGAAGATCGCCTTTAGATTTAAAATGTATTGCTCAGTATTGGCAATTATATATGATAGCAAAAGTATGTTGGTTCATTGATGGCAAGTGTTAAAGGTCCCTTTAAACATGTAAACACCACTGGCAAAAAGATTACGACTTGCTGAAGGCCCAGATGATAGCATTTTTTAGCAATAAGGTATTTTTTAATAAAGGTGTGTACATTGTATATTAGACATAATGTTATAGTATAGTGTAAACATAACGTTTATATGCACTTGGTATCCAAAAAAATAATGTGACTCACTTTATTGTGATATTCACTTTATTGAGGTGCTCTGGAACCGAATCCACATCTCTGCGGTATGACTATAACTAATAGTCATACTCTTGTCACATAGCCCTTATGCTTTACAGTAACTTCCTTATCATTACAGCACTTATTCAGACTTGTATGTTGACTTACAAAGAAGTTTATGATCACTTTATATTTACATAAAGTTCCATGCTCACTGCATACTGGACTTCTGTTAATGTTCCTAAATAAAAACATGTTTGTCTATAGGCCCAACAAGAAATTTGATCAATTAAAAAAAAGAAAAAAAAAAGGTTTAGTTTTGCCCTTCTCTGACTTGGCTTGTCCTTGAAGCATATGTTGCCTCTGATTGGTGCATATATACTATGCACACAATCTTGTGAAGTGTTATATGAAATTGTTCATTGTTCAATGCACAAATTGGTTTTGAGGGAACATTAAACAATAAAGAAATGCTAGATCTAATGAAAATTTCAAACCAAAGCTAAGAGTAATATGTATATTTATTTTTTAAGTAGTTGTTTAAATAGTGAAGAAATAAGTGTAAAGTGTTAGCTTCTATAAAGTAATTTAGCTTTTTCTTATATAATGTCTTCTGCTGAGGACATTTAGGGACAGATAGTCTGTTTAACACACACAATAAATAATAATAAGTATTTGGGAAGTTTTTTTTTTTTTTTACTAATCATAATAAAACATTTTCGGCTAGATTTAGAGTTCTGCGGCCAAAGGGGTGCTTTAGCTTTTTTTCACCCGCACCTTTTAAATACCGCTGGTATTTAGAGTTCACAGAAGGGCTGCGTTAGGCTCCAAAAAGGGAGCGTAGAGCATAATTTACCGCCACTCTCAATACCAGCGGTGCTTACGGACGCGGCCAGCTTCAAAAACGTGCTTCTGCACGATTCCCCCATAAGAAACATTGGGGCCGTTTGAGCTGGAAAAAAAACTAACACCTGCAAAAAAGCAGCGTTCAGCTCCTAACGCAGCCCCATTGTTTCCTATGGGGAAACACTTCCTAAGTCTGCACCTATCACCCTAACATGTATCCCGAGTCTAAACACCCCTAACCTTACACTTATTAACCCCTAATCTGCCGCCGCTGCTATCGCTGACCCTGCATATTATTATTAACCCCTAATCTGCCGCTCCGTACACCGCCGCAACCTACGTTATCCCTATGAACCCCTAATCTGCTGCCCCTAACCCCCGCCGACCCGTATAATCAGATTGAGCTCGCATTCTATTGGCTGATCGGAACAGCCAATAGAATGCAAGCTCAATCTGATTGGCTGATTGGATCAGCCAATCGGATTGAACTTGAATCTGATTGGCTGATTCTATCAGCCAATCAGATTATTCCTACCTTAATTCCGATTGGCTGATAGAATCCTATCAGCCAATCGGAATTCTAGGGACGCCATCTTGGATGACGTCCCTTAAAGGAACCTTCATTCGTCGGGAGTTCGTCGTGGAGGAAGGATGTTCCGCGTCGGCGGGATGAAGATGGAGCCTGAAGAAAGAAGATTGAAGATGCCGCTTGATAGAAGACTTCAGCCGGATGATGGACCTCTTCAGCCCCCGCTTGGATGAAGACTTCAGCCGGATGATGGACCTCTTCAGCCCCCGCTTGGATGAAGACATCGCCCGGATAGGAGGAAGACTTCGGACCCTCTTCTGGACGGATCGGTGATACCCAGCGTGGTGAAGATAAGCTAGGAAGATCTTCAGGGGCTTAGTGTTAGGTTTATTTAAGGGGGGTTTGGGTTAGATTAGGGGTATGTGGGTGGTGGGTTGTAATGTTGGGGGGGGGTATTGTATGTTTTTTTTTACAGGGAAAAGAGCAGAATTCTTTGGGGCATGCCCCGCAAAAGGCCCTTTTAAGGGCTGGTAAGGTAAAAGAGCTTTTCAATTTTTATTTTAGAATAGGGTAGGGCTTTTTTTTTATTTTGGGGGGCTTTGTTATTTTATTAGGGGGCTTAGAGTAGGTGTAATTAGCTTAAAATTGTTGTAATATTTTTATAATGTTTGTAAGTTCTTTTTTTATTTTTTGTAACAGTTCTTTTTTTATTTTTTGTACTTTAGTTAGTGTATTTATTTGTATTTATTTGTAGGTATTTGTATTTAATTTATTTATTGATAGTGTAGAGTTAGGTTTAATTGTAACTTAGGTTAGGATTTATTTTACAGGTAATTTTGTAATTATTTTAACTAGGTAGCTATTAAATAGTTATTAACTATTTAATAGCTATTGTACCTGGTTAAAATAAATACAAAGTTGCCTGTAAAATAAATATAAACCCTAAAATAGCTACAATATAATTATTATTTATATTGTAGCTATATTAGGGTTTATTTTACAGGTAAGTATTTAGCTTTAAATAGGAATAATTTATTTAATAAGAGTTAATTTATTTCGTTAGATAAAAATTATATTTAACTTAGGGGGGTGTTAGGGTTAGGGTTAGACTTAGCTTTAGGGGTTAATACATTTATTAGAGTAGCGGTGAGGTCCGGTCGGCAGATTAGGGGTTAATAATTGAAGGTAAGGTAGCGGCGACGTTGGGGGGGGCAGATTAGGGGTTAATAAATATTATGTAGGGGTCGGCGGTGTTAGGGGCAGCAGATTAGGGGTACATAGGGATAATGTAGGTTGCGGCGGTGTGCGGTCGGCAGATTAGGGGTTAAAAAAATTTATTAGAGTGGCAGCGATGTTGGGGGGCCTCGGTTTAGGGGTACATAGGTAGTTTATGGGTGTTAGTGTACTATAGAGCACAGTAGTTAAGAGCTTTATGAACCGGCGTTAGCCCAGAAAGCTCTTAACTCCTGGCTTTTCTCTGCGGCTGGAGTCTTGTCGTTAGATTTCTAACGCTCACTTCAGCCAAGACTCAAAATACCGGCGTTAGAAAGATCCCATTGAAAAGATAGGATACGCAATTGGCGTAAGGGGATCTGCGGTATGGAAAAGTCGCGGCTGGAAAGTGAGCGTTAGACCCTTTCCTGACTGACTCTAAATACCAGAGGGCGGCCAAAACCAGCGTTAGGACCCCCTAACGCTGGTTTTGACGGCTAACGCAGAACTCTAAATCTAGGCATAAATTTTACAATTTGAAAGTGTTTAATGGCTAAGGGAAAAAACTGTGTTTAAAGGGGACACTGAACCCAAATTTTTTCTTTCATGATTCAGATAGAGTGGGCAATTTTAAGCAACTTTCTAATTTACTCCTATTATCAATTTTACTTTGTTCTCTTGCTACCTTTATTTGAAAAAGAAGGCATCTAAGCTTTTTTTATTGGTCCAGACAAATTAGAAAGTTGCTTAAAATGTCATGCTCTATCTGAATCATGAAAGAAAAAATTTGGGTTCAGTGTCCCTTTAAGCACACACTGACAGCCCTTATTATTATTGAATCGATTGGACAATATATTGTTAGTTTAACTGTATTTTTATATACATAATTTAAACAGTGTGAAGGGAAATGCTATAGAACTACTTAAAAATGTACGCAGAAATTCATCTGATCTGCATACAATGTTTTCACATTGCTATTTTGGTGGATATGAAAGCATCATTATTTGAAAATAGAAACAAATGCAAAGTCTCATTGGTTGGATAGAAATCTATGCCTTTACCTGTTAAAACACTCCACTATCATTTTAGACCTGACATCATTACACTTAGCCCTCCAGAGGTTTTGGAACTACATTTCCCATGATGCTCAGCCAGCTGATATGATGATGGTGATCATTATTATTATTGTACTCTAAATTTGGTCACTTTGAGTTAATAGTTAAAATGAAATGATATTTAAGACTTAGACTTGGGAAGTAAATGTTTGCAGATTTAGCAATATTTGGCTTCCAGGACTGGAAGGCTAATTCTGGGTAAGGGAAACTTGTGGGTGGAGTCAAGAGGGCCTAGGACATACCTCTTTAAAGGGACATACAATCCAAATGTTTCTTTCATAATTCAGATAGAGCATGCAATTTTAAATAGCTTTCTAATTGACTCCTATTATCACATTTTCTTTGTTCTTTTGGTATCTTTTGTTAAAAAGCATATACCTAGAACCGGCCCATTTCTGGAGCACTATTTTGCAGCAGTTTTGCAAGAATGTTATACATTTTCAAGAGCACTAGATGGCAGCACTATTTTCTGCCACGTAGTGGTTCGGATGCCTACCTCTTCAACAAAGAATATCATGGGGGCAAAGCAAATTTGAGAATAGAAGTAAATTTGAAACTTTTTTTAATAATGGTATGATCTGTCTGAATCACAAAATAATTTTTGGGTTTCACATCCCTTTAACCACTTAACGCCCTTAGGACTTTCCATGCCATCCTAATAGTGCTGGACTTTAATGCCCTTAGGACACCATGGAACGTTCTATGTTGTTTGGCGTCCTGCAGCCTCCTGCTTTAAGGAAAAGGAAAATCAGACTGGGGGCCATGCCTAGCATCGTAGGCAGCCCCCCACGATCCAATCCTAGCCTTAAAATCATGTGATCGCATCTACGAACACGTGATTTTGTTTTTCAAACAAGTGTTTACAGCTGAACTATTTTCTGATGCTAAACACTTACGCTGGGCATGAAGGGGTTAAAGGCCTTTTCATTGTTGTTTACCTTCCTTCTTTTGCTCTGGCCTATTAGAGACAGATATGAACAAACTCCTTCACATATCAACCAATCACTTCGAAGCATGTAGAAGTGTCAAGATTTTGCATTTGATAGTGTGTGCTCCAATACAGCATTGAGCGTCTCTTTGCACATGATGTTCATATGCTTATAACTTTGGATTGTATTGACCAGTTCAGCTAAAATGTGGTATTTCAGTAGTGATGAACAATTACTATAAACTCCTAAAAAAATGGTATTTTTAGATTTTTGCTAAAGAATAAAATATTTTTTGAACCCTTGTGATGCTACAATAAAAAATGCCACTTCTTCCATGGAATTGCTATTCTCTTTTCTTGTATATTAAAGGGATAGGAAAGTAAAACATTAAAATTCCATGATTCACGTAGAGCAGGTAATTTTAAGACAATTTTAAATTCACTTCTATTCTCAATATGCTTCGTTCTCTTGGTATCCCTTATTGAAAAATAATATGCACTTATCTTACACTAGTGGGATCTAGCTGCTGAGTGGGGCCTGCACACATTTGTCTATTGTGATTGGCTAACTGGATGTGTTCAGCTAGCTGCCAGTAGTGCAATGATGCTCATTCAGTAAAGGATAACAAGAGAATGAAGCAAATTTGTATTTAAAATTGTATGTTCTATCCAAATCATGAAAACAAATGTTTTTGGGTTTTCTATCCCTTTAATGAAATCCTATTAAAATGATATACTTTAGGGGAAGCCTTAATCTTTTTTTTCACTACTAACTTCGGTTTAAAAGATCTAATTAAGATAGATATAAAGGTATTTAATGCTTAAGCATGAACAATTCTACAATATACATCCTATTTGTAAACAACTTTCCAATACGCTTCAATTATAAAAATGTGCACACTATTTTTATATGCACGCTTTCAGAGGCACCAGCTCATACTGAGCATGTGCAAGACTTCACAGTATAAACGTATATGCATTTTGTAATTGGTTGACACCTGTCAAATGATGCAAGGAGAAGGAAAATGGCACTGACTTGGAAAATTGATCAGAAAAAAAAATCTACAACTTATTTGGAGTTCAGCCCAAAAGCTTTTTTTTATTATTAATTTGTTGATTATGCAAGTCTACTGTATTTAAAGGGACATTATACACTCATTTTTTCTTTGCATAAATGTTTTGTAGATAATCTATTTATATAGCCCATAAAGTTTTTTTTTTAAATTAATGTATAGTTTTGCTTATTTTTAAATAACATTGCTCTGATTTTCAGACTCCTAACCAAGCCCCAAAGTTTTATGTGAATACGCTCGACTACCTACTCCAGCTTGCTCCTGTTTGTGTAAAGGGTCTTTTCATATGCAAAAGAAGGGGGAGGGTGGGGAGTGTCTTATTTGCCACTTGCAGTGGGCTTTCCAGCTACCTTTTCAACAGAGCCAAACTGACAGCTTCTAAGTAAGTTTTTAAACAGTTTTATACTGGATTTTTATATCAGTATCTGTGCATATTATTCTTTATAGTAGTGTCTATTACATGCAGTTATATGAAAATGAGTGTATACTGTCCCTTTAATGGTCCTTTAATAATGATATCAGAAAGGACTACAGAAATATCTAGCAACTTGTACAGCTGAGTGGTACGTTCTTCGATCTAGTACTGATAATGCACATTGTCCAAAACCTTAAGATTTCTTATTTCTTTTGTATTGGTAATTTTTCTCAGGGGCCAAGTAGCATTGCAGCTTAAAAAGAAAATAAGGCAGATGGGGCAATCAAGAGTGGCAGTCATATGGATCTGCCAATCCCCAGTGATTTACTTCTTGGGAGTTGAATTGCTTGCAGCTATTGGATCAGGACTTTACTATATAAATAAATATATCACTTTTGTTAATATTAATTAATTGTAGTTAATATAATTAATAGTATTTCTGTTCTTACTTAAAGGGACAGTCTAGTCAAAAATTAAACTTTTATGATACAAATTTTATGGGATACAATTTTTAACAACTTTCCAATTTACTTTTATCATCAAATTTGCTTTGTTCTCTTGGTATTCTTTTTGAAAGCTAAACCTAGGTAGGCTCATACGCTAATCTAAGTCCTTGAAGACTACCTTTGCATTTTGACAGTTTTTCACAGCTAGACAGTGCTAAATTGTGTGTACCATAAATATAACATTGTGCTCACTCCTGTAGAGTTATTTATGAGTCAGTTCTGATTGGCTAAAATCCAAGTCTGCCAAAATAACTGAAATAAGGGGGCAGTCTGCAGGGACTTAGATACAAGGTAATCACAGAGGTAAAAAGTGTATTAATATAACTGTTTTGGTTATGCAAAATTGGTGAATGAGTAATAAAGGGATTATCTATCTTTTTAAACAATATCAATTCTGGAGTAGACTGTCCCTTTAAAGGGACAGCAAATGAGGGCGGAGCCTGGAGCTGGAAGGAGATGGCTGCTTAGTTTGGGAGCTCCGTGCAGCACTATACTGTAAACAGATATGGGGGTAAAGTGAAAAGTCAAGGAATAGCCTGATTGCTGTGGACAAGAGGCTACACACATCCGGAATCGATAGAGACTGCAGCTGGCCACTAACAGTTTGCTATAACGGCTGGAAATAGCTAGAGAAGGCAGATGCCGATCGCCATCTTGCTTTTGTGGCGCACTTACAAATGAGCGATATCACACGGCACTCATCAACCACGCAAGGGCCCTGAAGCAGCCAAAGCCTCCTGCTGCCGCAACCTAAGTGAAGCAGACAAACCGGGTAATTGTTAGACCGGACAACCGGTCTTACAACAGCAACCGGATGAGGCCCCGGAATGATCAGAGAACAGCTCCCACGCTAGATGCGGTAAGAGAGGTAATGGAGTTCTAACTTTCACAGAAGTGAGGAGGTGGGGAACGAAATTGAGAATGGAGATATAGAAAGTGAGTCATATGCAATAAGACTTAAAGTACAGGGTGGACTAGAAAGAAGAGGTTTGCAGCACTAAGCAGTATTGACAGACAAGCCACAGGACATTGAGAAACTTAACATGTTTTGGTCACAGGGCAGTAATCAACTTGCTACATACAGCTCTAAATAGCTGTTTAAAGAGACAGTAATTGCAGAAGCTGATATTTATAAGCCAACTACGAGGCAATCCACAATGTGGCAAGGGAACAATAAGGGCCTTTAAAAGGATGGACTATATGCCACCTCTTATCCCAAGGGGTTAATATTAGCGACTAATATGGAGTAAGGATTTTCATAAGTCTATCAATAAATGCTGGCTGCTACAATACGGATGTAATAGCTTACTGTTGAAGAGAATTTAAAATACCACCAACACTGGGTTGCTGTTTAGATTTTGGTCTGGCTACTCAATAAGCTGTATAAAATTGCTCTAAAGCATACACCTAACCTCAGTTTTGGGTCTTAAGATTCACTTCCCACCACGATGTCAGTCAGGAAACAGAATAAGCCGGCCCAAGGGCCTAAACCACCAGCAGCTAGTCTGTTTTTTAAACCGGCTAAGGGGGAGAAAACTTTAGATTCAAACATTGCAACGCTTGACGAAGAAAACGATTCTGATACAGGTTCACAGTGCATGGAAGATGATACAATTCCGGCTACAAGAGCTGATTTAAAGACATTGGTATCTAAGCAGGACATCACTGCAAACTTCGATAAACTTTGGGAGAAATTTGATGCTTTCCAAAATACTGTCACCAATAGCCTGGCGGACATAAAACAAGATATCTCAGATTTGGGTAATAGGGTAGCTACCCTAGAGGAAAACGAGACCACCACTACAGAAGACCTCTCTAACCTCACACAAAAGCTCTCCACTCAACAGCAGGAAATGAATGAGATGCATGACAAAGTGGAAGATCTTGAAAACAGGAGCCGCAGATGTAATCTGCGGCTGAAGGGGATACCTGAGGCAGTCTCGGCAGAAGAGCTTCCCGTCTATCTACACCAATTATTTCAAGCCATCACGGGAGAAGTAGGTGAGGAAAAATTTCAAATGGAGAGAGCACACCGTGCATTAAGAGCCAGACCAAAAGAGGATGCACCGCCTAGAGATGTTATTGTTAAGTTCCTCAGATTCCCAGAAAAGGAAGGTATTCTATCAGCAGCTAGAAAGCACCCTACTTTTAAATTCCAAGGTGTGGTAATCCAGTTTTTCCAAGATCTTTGTATCAGGACACTTCAGAGGAGAAGCTATTTGAGGCCTCTTACCACTCTCTTGAGAAAGCATCAGATTGGGTACCGATGGGGATTCCCCTTTTGCCTATTTATTCAACACAATGGTAGATCACTAAACCTGAAAGAAGTATCGGAAATACCAGATATATGTCGCAGACTGCAATTGGAAACGCCTGAGATACCCCAACTAAATCAAACAGACGACTCCTCTCCAGCATCATCAAGCCAGATTCATCAACAGAGACAGAAATGGACTAGAGTCTCAAAAAGAAAAGCTAAGTCTTGACATTCTCTTCCCCACTGATTTATTTAGATTAAGTCCTATCCAATCTCTCTGAGACAAGAGGGAGATGGGGAGTACACCATCTCCACATCCAATCCTAATTCTGGAGGGAGAACCGATATGCAAGGAATTTTGATAATCACTGGTCTCCTACTAGAGGGAGCTGGAATGAGACGGTCTCCTTTGAGTAAAAGGTTTTGAAAATATTGGGTATGTTTTCAGGGTGGCACAACTGACAGGGTTAAGAGAATGTCAAACCTAGCTATAACCCCCTTTTGTGTCTGTGGGGGGGGGGGGGTTTGTTTCTTTTTTGGCCTTTATAATACCACCTTTTCTTATACTCTTACCCGACAAGTCTCTTGCCCCCTCTTCAAGGGGGAAGGAGAAAATATCTAATGTTCTAATTTTTACAGTTATAGTACGGAAGGTTAATAGAATACGATCAACCTGTGTAAGGAGGAGGTCAGGGTTGAGACTATTCTTGTTTTTTACATTTTTTTGTTTTTCTTATATAGGAGGAAAATAATTTTAGTTCTTAATTATCTTGTTTTAATGAGGTTTTTGAACAGATTGTTATTGAATGTAAACTTATTTGTTCTTGTTTTTGTTTATGTTCTGTTGACTCATCTTGCCTATTTCCATGAATCACCCAACAAGAGAAAGTTATGTCTACAATGCCTTCGGGCAACAAGAGTGATAGCAGAGACAGCGGATCCGGGGTGGGCCCCCTACCTCCAAAACAGTGAGTAATGGCTTGTAATCTCAGACTGATATCACACAATGTTAGGGGCCTTAACACAGACCTTAAGAGACGGACGGCGCTAGGCCAATACAATAGATTAAAAGCGAACATCATTTTCCTTCAGGAGACACATTTTACTAGAGAAGTCATTCCTAAATACTGGGCCAAGGGGTACACGCAACATTTCCACTCTATAACAGATCAAAAGAAAAGAGGTGTGTCAATATTAATTCACCAGTCGGTGGGGTTTGTGGTGGAAGAGACAATAAGGGACCCGGAGGGCAGGTTCTTGATACTTCAAGGGAGAATACATGAAAAGCAAATAATCTTTTGTAATGTATATGCACCTAATGAAACCCAAGCAGCCTTTTTTTCTCAAGTCTCACATTTATTGACTAGATGGTCACATTCCAGGATAATATTGGGGGGGGGATTTTAATGTGCCGATGTATGCTTATCAAAATAAGGACAAAAATCCACTATCCCAAAAACAACTGAGACACAATTCTACAATTAAGAAAATAAAAGAGATTTTCTTATCTCACAATATTCTAGACACATGGGACACGCTATATGGTAAGACCAATGACTACACATTCTACTAATTTGCACATAAATCCTATACAAAACTAGATTACATATATGTCAGCCAAACATTGATTCCAGACTTGGCCTTTTCCAAGATTCATGCCTGTGCCTGGTCGGACCATTCCATAGTCCAAATAGATATTAAGCAAACATTTCATACTAGTGCGACACGGTCTTGGAACTTTGATCCATTTGTACTCCAAAACCCCAAGACATGCAAATTTATATCAAAAGCTTTATCAGAATATTGGGGCATTAATGCAGGAACCACTTCCAACCCTATCACCATCTGGGCGGCACACAAACCTTATATCAGAGGGCTACTGATTAAAGAAAAAGCCGCTCTAACCAAAAAGTCTAGGCTCCAAACAGATACATTACAAAAACAAATAGACACCTTAACTAGAGTACACCAACAGAATTTATCACCTAAAGTATTTACACAATTACAGGCCAAAAGAGCTGAACTAGCAGCAATTATGAATAAGACTTCAGTGAGGGCAGCACACAGATTAAGAGCACAATACTTTTTGTACTCAAATAAACCGGATAGGTATTTGGCCCATAAACTTAAGGAGCGGACAAAATCTTTTGCTATACCTCACTTACAGAAACCTGACGGCTCGTGCACCTCTAATCCACAAGAGATAGCGGACAGTTTTGCTCAATACTACGGTTGTCTCTATGATGGGAAAAAAGTAGTATATAACGACCAGATAACGCAGCGTAGGTCTAGGTTTCTAGATGACATTACACTTACACCGCTAGATAAAGAAGCTAGTGATGAATTAAATGCAGAAATAACGACTAGAGAAGTCCTTAACGCCATAAAAGAGCTTAAACCGGGAAAAGCAGCAGGCCCTGATGGGTTCCCAGGCGAATATTACCAACTTTATAAATCGGTTTTAACCCCACACGTGGTCTCTTTTTGTAATGATATTTTACAAGGTAATGAGATCCCCCATGTAATCATACAGGCCAAAATAGTAGTTATTCCTAAACCTGGCAGAAATCCAAAGTTATGTCAAAGCTACCGACCCATTTCCCTTATTAACCAGGACATCAAGATTTTCACCAAAATTCTAGCGAATAGGCTAAAATTGCATCTACCCACACTGATCCACCCAGACCAGGTGGGCTTTATTCAAGATAGAGAGGCCCCGGACAACACTAGGCGCGTGATCTCCTTGATAGAATACCTTAGCAAAACGAGAACGCCTTCTCTGGCCCTGTCACTGGACGCGGAGAAGGCGTTCGATAGAATAGACTGGGTCTTTATGCTGGAGGTTCTTACTAGGTTAGGTATCAATGGCCCATTTGTTCAAGCTATTAAAAGCATATACTCTCATCCCACAGCTAGTGTTAGGGCGGCAGGTTATCAATCAAAATTAATAGATATATTGAATGGCACACGCCAGGGTTGCCCGCTTTCGCCACTTTTATTTGCGATCTGCATAGAGCCACTAGCAGCGATGATTCGCCAGTCATCAGACATACATGGAGTTTTACTCAAAGGGCAGGAGTTTAAGATATCTTTGTTTGCTGATGATGTCCTTCTTACATTGACTAAACCACTCATCTCCCTCCCAAATTTATACAGAGTATTGAAAGATTACTCAGATATATCAGGATACAAGGTCAACCTTGAAAAGTGTGAAGCCCTCCCCATAGCCCTTCCCAATCATACTAAAAAACTCATCGAAACTAACTTTGAATTTTTATGGACCACAGAATCGATCAAATACTTAGGGATTAAAATCTCGAATAATATGGCTGACTTATATAGATTAAATTATGTTCCTCTATATAGAATGATTAGAAAAGATATAAATATATGGAAAAAAGGCAGTTTCTCTTGGTACGGCCGATTAACGGCGATCAAAATGAATATTCTCCCGAGACTTTTATACCTCTTCCGAGCCCTCCCAATTAAAATTCCACTCATTGACCTGAGTAAATTGCAATCAGACTTGGTGGGTTTTCTTAGAGGAAATAAAAAAGCTAGAATTCCATCCCATATTCTTCAACAGCATAGACAATTGGGAGGGGTGGGAGTACCAAATCTAATACATTATTATCAAGCGGCACGGTTGGCGCAGACCACCCTCTTTAGCAAGAAATCAGGGGACCAGGTGTGGGTGCGGGTAGAGACACTCATGACAGACTATAAAAATTCAGATGATATCTTATGGGACCACTCGAAACAACCTTTTAAGGGAATGTCAGCTTCTAAACTTACGACCGAGATGATGCAGCTCTGGACTTCGCTGTCCAGATCTTTAAATCTCATACCAACAGATTCAGTCATGAGACCGATAAAGACTCTTCTAAACCCAGACTTTCACACGCACATAGGGAAGTGGGAAAACAAAGGGCTGTACAGGGTAGCGGATTTCTTACATAAAAATAGAATAGCGACATATCAACAAATTCAGGATAAAGTGAATCCCGAGAAAATTCAATGGTTTCTATATTTGCAGGTATCCTCGGCTATTGCTAAATTTAGGACACACAGCTCAGTGAAGCAGTTAACAACACTAGAACGTTTCTGCAATTCTACTAAAAGACACAAACAACTGATTTCAGCCATATATTTAGAGATTCAAAAAGCCAAAAACACCTCTAAAACTACACTGATGGAGAAATGGGAAAAAGAATTAAACATAATATACTCAAGGGAGGAATGGGAGTCAATACTATATACGTCTAGTAAGGGATTAATCAGCGCCGACTTCAGGGAAAACTGTATCAAAACATCTTTTAGATGGTACTTGACTCCCACAATCACCTCACACTACACTCAGAGGGGTAGTAAACTTTGCTATAGGGGATGTGCTGAAACAGGGACATATATTCATATGTGGTGGGATTGCCCACAGATTAAACAAATATGGTCCAGACTATCTGACTTACTTAGTGAAGTACTGTCTGAAACCATTTCCCTAACAGCACCACAAGCTATACTGAACGAACGCATTGAACCCTTTGGTGCTCCCATCAACACGTTTATACGTACACTTTGTACAGCCACCAGAATCTGCGTGGCGAGATATTGGAAGTCAGGAGCTCCTTCTTGGATGGAAGTGACAGATAAGATCCAAGCTACATATAAAATGTCTGAAACAGCAGCTCATATTAAAAATAACTTCAATCAATTCTCTAAAATTTGGTACTATTGGCTTCTGGCAGGATACTAGGGAGACTTGTGAAGGGAAGATGCTCATTCGGGCTAAGGGAGAGGAGGACTGTTATCAGGGGGTAGTGGGAGACTTAACTTAGAAATCAGACGGTAAGGCCAGGTACACTACTAAGACTGAATTCAAAGATTGGTGGGGGCCCCTTCCCAGGATCCGCTGCAAAAGAAATGAAGCGACAGGCAAGTTGAATGTAGTTTAATTTTATGTTGGTTTATTTTTTGTTATTGAGTTGATTGGGGGGAGGGGTGGAAGAATGGGAGGGGAAAATTTGTACTGAGTAAACATGACAAATAGGGAGAAAGAAACAACGATGAATAGTTTGATATGTTACCATTTGCCAATCCTTTTCCCACTCTTCCATGATTTTGAAATTCTAATTTACTATGCTACAATGCAGGTCGGATGGACAATACCATAGATGATCTTTAAGTTCATTTTTTCTATGCAAGGTAAAGATCTCTCAAGGTACCAAACAATTAAAGTAAGGTTAAATACTGGACATTAGCTTTGGTCAAGAGGTCAATGGATCTGTTATGGAATGTATTGGATGAACATTATGTTTTGTACCTGTTGTTTATGATGTAATAATAACAATAAAAAGTATTTCAACTAAAGGGACAGCAAATACCTTGACATTTTTACATAAAATAATTAGCTATGCGTAATGAAACAAGTTTGCAATGTATTTTTATTATTTATTTTGCCCTTTTTCAATGTAATTTAGCTATTGGAAAATAACTACAGTAAAAATCATGTTCATTTGTTTTAAAAAATCATTAAGACTTGGCTTATATGTTATTCTGAAGCAACACAAGGTGTTTACTGTGTACTGTTCAAGTACAGGTTCAGATAAAAAGTATTACAGCATCTCCTGCTCTCGCACATTAACAATACATGTGTAATAATTTAAGTAAGCAAACTCTTACAACGCCAAATACACAGCAAAGGATAAAGGAGTTAATCCTGGAAATATTAATAAGCACTTTTACGGCAGGTAAGCTATAAAATCTCGCTGCATGCTGTCTGTTTAGTTTCTGGTTGAGAAAGCACAGCGGTTTTTTAGTTCATTATCTTTGAAAAAAAACAGTAACAAGATAATACAGCTGCCTCTGATTAAGATGTAAATTCTTTCTAATTAGAATGTAAATTCTTACATTCAAATGAAGACATCAATTGTCAGTTTGCCATATGATATCTTTTTCCACCTTGCTTGAATGAAGCCCTCACTGCTCAGCTATGGCACTAAAACACTTTTGCAATCCTTTTGTTCCTTGATTCTTGTAATATTCCCCCTTCATGTTTCCTTTTCACTTTGCTTTTGTTTGTTTTTCCCCTTGCATCTGATATTGTTGTGTCTTGGGATTCTGTAGAAATTTGGAATGAAAATTGAGTTCAATCAGTGCCAGTATTTGCTTGTGACTCAATTACTTCAGCTGAATTTTCTTCAATGTAAATCAGTAAGCCTGCATAAAAAAGCGCAGGTATTCGAAATAATTAATTTTCCGTAAAACGATGGATCAAGTCCAATCAACCTTTTTGAAATCCAAATAATAGAAAAGAGAATTAGAAATTAATTAACATTTCCTGTCTTTAGTACTTTGTTATATACCATAGGGTATTTTAATAAGTTTTAGTATTGGTTTTCAAACTTTTTTTTTAATTTTATTATGAAATGAGAGGAGACCTTTGACCACAATTATACGGTGGCTAAAATACACTGATAGGCATTTGGCAAAAATATGCCAACACAAATTTGCAGTTGACAGGCATTAATTATGCTTTCATAACACTGGAAAAGTAAGTATGTGTGTGAGTGTGACATACCACACAACAGAATTGTCACAGCAAATTTGTGTAAGTGCCAAATGTTTATTCTGTCCAATTTGGGGTTTTAGTATTGATAGTTGAGCTATTTTTTTTTAATTATTATTATTCCAAAGCTTTATTTGAATAAAAAGTGGAAAGTACATATGATGACATAGTGATAAAATTAAAATTCTCTATGAGGTATACTAAAGTCAACTCAATCATCAAAAAACATTGGTATTCAACTTAAACAGAAAAAAAACTCACTGCGTATCTTCCATTTAAAAAAAGTGCATAGCTTTATTGGATCCCAAAACAGGGTATCACCAAGATTACTGATACATCTATAATTATAGATGGCCAACGGTAGTGGGAGGAGCTGTACAAGCCAGTAAAAAGGACGAGAAAGACTGATGATGGAGGGGAAAAATGGCCCTAAAATTTTGAGAAACAAATTGTTACATATTAAAGGGACAGTTTACCCAAAAACTTTCTCGCCTTTAATTTGTTCCCAATTATAAATTTTACCTGCTTGAGTGCATGCAATTGCTTACAAATAACTTCTTAGCCTTTATATTGGCATTTGAAATAGCCGATTTAGCTCATAGTGTCCCTACCTATACTGGAAGTTTCTATACCTAGGTATAGGCTATTGAGAACCTATGTAAACACAGCCAGCAGAAGAAATTACACCCACAGTGGAAGGTGGAAGAGATAAAGCTCTAAAATTTTATTTTTTAATATTAATTTCGAAGTATTGTACAGAGACAGAGATAATAAAGGGAAGCATTTGAGTGATAAGATAACGAGATCTGATTTGTCAGCAAGCCAAGCCTATTTTTGATGGGCTGTGTTTTCAAAGAACAAATCCAGCTATTTATTTTGCAAAAATAAGCATAAATGAGCCATGTCTCATACATGAAAAAAGACTCAAGTCCATGAAGTAAATCTTTCATAAATTCCTGTTTCTATTGTTGATTCAAAAGAAGGAAACATCTTTATTGACTCCAATGTAGCAATCAGATTTTTTCCTTGGATCAGCAAGCTACTGTACTGTCAATACTAGCTGTTATATCTCTGTATATGCTGCTTTACCAATAGAACATCTAGATCTTTTTCAAAAGCTTTCAGTATATATTGGTAAATTCTCATGTAGGCTTTTATGTACCAAGTATGGGGTGCACCCTGCTCCCATTTTTAAAAAGCTGTGGGCCACGATTTTAAGATGTGGATTAAATATACAAGTTGGACTCCCCAAGCTATAGAGGTAGGTATAGATCAGAAAATTATATAGGCATGTCTAACATAGTAGGCCAGATCTTGTCAGTATCAATCTTTGATTCCGTTTCTCCTATAGTATCTCTCAGATTTTCGTCTGGTGATTTCCTGGCCTGCTCTGGCTGGATGTTTTTGGCTTTGCTTTCTCCAATTGTTTGTGTTTTGTGTTCATTCTGTCTTTGCTCTTCCGGTCTCTACTTCTCTGACCTGCTTTTCACTTGCCTATTTTGCTCTGACTATTTTTTTTTTTTACCTCTGTTCCTTTCTCCCCTCTGTGTTTGCCTTTACCACCCTCTTAAAGGACCAGTAAATACAGCAGATTTGCATAATCAACAAATGTAGGATAAAAAAGACAATGCAATAGCACTTAATCTGACATTCAAATGAGTAGTAGATTTTTTTCTGCCAAATTTCAAAGTTATGTCTATTTCCACTCCCCCTGTATCATGTGACAGCCGTCAGCCAATGACAAATGTGTATACGTATAGTCTGTGAATCTTGCACATGTTTAGTAGTAGCTGGTGACTCAAAATGTGTAAATATAAAAAGACTGTTAATGGGAGTAAATTGGAAAGTTGTTTTAAATTGCTGCTCTATCTGAATCATGAATCATTTTGACTTGAGTGTCCCTTTAAGTCTCTGACTCACTTCTCATTTGTGCTTTTATTTATTTATAAAGCGGTAGCATTTTAAACAGCCCTACATACAGGTAAAGTACATATAAGATTGTGAGACTATGGACTAGATTACAAGTAGATTGCAAAATATCGCTTTTGCGAAAGCGATATTTGCACTCCTCTTAGTAATACCAGCGCATGCAAATGTGTGCTGGTATAACAAGTTATCTGCAATGCAAACGTGACCTCACGTTTTGCATTGCATGGAAGCATTACGCTTACGCGTGCTTCCATAATCTCCAATGGGAGCCTCCTTCTTATGCCGTGAGACATGGCTGAGAACCTAGCGCAGCAGATGTTAAATATATATGTATATGATTTTATATATATATATATATATTTATCTGTCAATATGTGTATATACAGATATTAAAGCATAATATATATGTATATAAGCATATATATTTATATTTACAAGGAACACACAGTTCTTATCTCTGGTTATTTTCCGAGCTCTAACTGCTACTGCAAGCTCGCTGTAGCAATAACCAGCCACGTGTTATGGCTGGTTATTTATTGCACGCCTGTAAACCCGCAAATTTGCCCTTTCTTACGGGCACGTATTTGTGTTATCCAGCTTAATATATCAGATAAATAGCTATAACCAGAGCTGGAAAATTTCTGCTAGACAAGTAAGAAGAGACTGATTGATTAAGCTTTTGCCTATTTTGTTAATTGAGTGTGCTAGTAACTGTTTTCCCCTGTAATTATAATGTTGAACTATACAGTTAAATACTTTAAAGTCAGAATTAAACTTTTATGATTTAGATGTAACTTTAGCTTTTCAATTTACTTCTATTATCAAATTAATTTTGTTCTCTTTAAATAATTTGTTGAAAATCATACCTACTTAGGTCTAGGTATGGTAATGCACTACTGTCAGCTAGATGGCACTTGGTGGTGTGTATGCACCTATATGCCTCATGTCACTGGCTCACTAGTGTTCAGCTAGCTCCCAGTAGTTTGCAGGGGTTAAATACACAGTTATATGCATTATAACATACATTAGAGCATTTCTGTTTTAACCCTTTATGTACCATGAATGCACCATGTCACCTTTTTTTCCTATACTTAGAAGTGATTTTCTAAACAAGCTAATCCAGTATAAATGATATGCACCCTGTTTCTAGATAAGATCCTATGTCATTACAACACTTGTTTTTGATTTCTCCCCCTTCTTTTTGTCCCCTCTTTTCATTTCAAGTCCTGTTCGGAACAATACAGTTCACAGGTTAGAAGCAGAGATCCTTTTGCACAGTTCTGTCGGTCTGTCAGAGCCTGTAACACTCAAGTCAGGAAGAGTGTGGTAAACTTTGGCATGTGTGAAATAGGATTTGAAACCTGACATGTAGGGAAAGCATGACTGCTAGGTGTACGACACGCACAGATATTGTGTAAAGGTGTCTTCAAGTCAAGTGCTGGTATTAACTGAAGCATGTTCAGACAAGTCAAACATATTGTTGCCCCAGGTTTCGTGATTACTTGACTGTTATTTCTTTTTAGTTCACTGGAAGCTCAACTCATGGCTGTTAAACTCTCTAAAGTATTGTGAGATTTGTTATTACCTAAACAATTGTGAAGGTGATTTTCCTTCTTCCCTTCAATTGCCAAGTATCAAACTTCATTGCAGATTCTGCCCATTTTCCAGACACATGTCAGCAATCATTGATGATTGGACATTTGGTTATATTGCGTCTACATTCTGCAGACTTTCATCTCTTGTTTTCAGCAGCAGACTCCTACAATTTTATGTTTTCTCAAGTTCAATGCCAGAAACCATGTGCGTTTCCCTTAAAAAAGAAAATGAATCATTTGTTAAAGGGACATGATACCCAAACATTGAAGCATATGAAAATGATGCTGCGTAGCTGTAAAAAGCTGACTAGAAAATATCACCTGAACATCATTATGTAAAAAGGAAGATATTTTACCTCACAATGTCCTCAGTAGCCATAACCCATTGTAAAGGGGCTTTAAGCAGCCAATCAGGATGCTAGTCCTGGAACTTGCAAGGGAGTGGGCATCTGGCATGTTATTTTCCTTCTCAATTTAAGGAAGTTTTCTGTTGTTTTTTTCCCAGCATGCAGTTCACAGTAGCTGAAGGATAATGGCAGTAAAATATCTTCCTTTTTTATTTAGAGATGTTCTGGTGATATTTTCTAGTCAGCTTTTTACTATTATTCTGCATCACTTTTAAGTGATTTAGCATATGGATATTATGTCCCTTTAAATGAGTTATAGAGTATTCCTGTCTTTGTGTCTCTCCATACTGAAGCACTTCTTCATTAACTTATTGTAACTGGTGAGATGAATCAATTTGTAAAGTCAAAATAGTGAGTGAAAATAAGCTTAGATTTTCACTTATTAAGTAAAATGCAAATTCTGTTTATTATTTGAGACCAAATAGAACACTGGAATGGTTTTGAATAGATGATTGTAGGCCACGCATAGTTATACAACAAAATGAGTACATTATTTTTGTTAAAATATTCATTTCCAACAGTGCTATTGATGATTAAAAAAAATAATCATGCTGTAGTTAAAAATATGACTTTTCTTTCTTTTTTTTTTTCCGTCTCCTCCTCCCCTTAACTCATGGCTCCTCCACAAAGCTGTGTACGCACCCTCAATGTAGAATTAATAATGACTAATGTTAAGAAGGCTTTAAACCACGCAGGGAAAAGATCTATAGTACTTTGAGATCTTCGTAGACCTGGGCGTGACATAATGTTTATCCAGGAGACACACTTTTCCAGGGGAAGTGAACCCAAGTGGTTTAACAGATGCTACTCAAAAGCATATTTCTTTCCGGCCCTACAAATTAAAATGTAGTTGGAATCCTTTTTCATAATAATTTACCTTTCCAACTTTCCCATTTCGAGAAAGACTTGGAAGGCAGACATATCATACTGACAGGTCTGCTATTGGGCAGACCAATTACTCTTGCTAATTACTCTCCCAATACTGCCCAATGCTCTTTTCTTAAAGGGGTTGTGAAACAATTGTTGGAACTTCTAGGTGGGGATTTTAATGTCCCACTGGAGCCTGATCTTAACACCTCTGATGGTTCCTCCCACATCTCTAAGAGATTTAGTTATACATGATGTCTGGCATGCTGTACATCCTACAACCAAGGATTTTTATTTCTATTCACACCCTCACAAAAAATATTACAGAATAGATTATATCTTCACTGATTTGGCAGGTCTCACCATCCCTCCTCAATGTGATATTAAACCTATTACCTGGACCAATCATGCTCCTGTAGTGTGCTCTATTCTCTGGCTAAATGCCCCAGTCACACCTTTTGTTTGGAGATTAAATGAATTAATGCTTGACAATCTGATTACTAAAGCAAATTTATATAAAGTATTATCAGAATACTTTACATTTAACAAGTCAGACTCTTTTCTTGCCTCCACAATTTGGGAAGCACACCAGTGTATGGTGAGTGGTGATTTGATTAAAGTGAATGTAAAGTTTGACGAATGTGTGCCTGGTTTTTAAAAATCCTATTAAAAACAGGGGCACTTTCATTCATCAAACTTTACATTTCACTAGTTTTGTTTAAATACTAACCTTTTATTCTTGAAAGCCGCTCCAGCGCTTCCCCCGCCCGTCGCAAGTCTCTTCATACCGGCTTCCTCCAATCACGGCTTCCCCCAATCATGGCTTCCCCCCAGAGCAAACATTGCCTGAGGCCAAGCCGTGATTGGACGAAGCTGGATTCGTAATTTTTTACTTATGAAGAGACTTGCCACTGGCGGGGAAGGCGCTGGAGCGGATTTCAAGAATAAAAGGTAAGTATTTTAACAAAACCAGTGAAAGGTAAAGTTTCATGAATGAAAGTGCCCCTGTTTTTAATAGGATTTTTTTTTTAAAAATGGGCACAAATTCAAACTTTACATTCACTTTAAACTAAGAGCCAAACATCAAAAGCTAAAGAGAGAACTTTATCAATCTCTCCTCTATCAATAACCATATCAGTAGACCTTACACAAAAAAATTCCCAACTAACCCTAGCTACACTTAAGCACTAGAAGAGGCTACAAAAAAATTGTACATTATCTCCAAGAAGAACATCTGCAGAAAGCTTTGCTGCTAAAACAACAATACTTTGAGCAAGGCGATAAAGTAGTGCAAACTATTAGCCAGGGTCCTTAATCGTAAAAAACATATAACTTATGTATACAAATGAATATATGAACATGGTACAAAACAGTTACAACCCTATATGTATTACAAATTCAGAAAGCAATTGAGGACTTTATATGGCAGGGCAATAAAGGGACATAAAACAAGTTGGGATAGAAACGAAATATAATATGTACTTTAATTACTTTACCTACAAATTTATACAGCAGTGCCTGCCATTAATCCTTTTTTATTTTCTGAATCGTAAAGCTCTAATTCCCCCCACACATTTCCTTCTAGGGCTGTATCTATATCTATTGTTGTTTTGGTAGAATGCAAAAGAGCATAGGGATTATCTGCTGGAGCATGCCAAGAAGCTGTGAACTCAGTTAAAATACAATGCCTGTGTCTAAACACTGATAAGGGGGTGGAGTTGGCTTCTCTAGGCAGCTTAGATATGTAATTCATTTTGCTTATTTTTGAAAATTATTTTTAAATACTTGCTAGCAATTTTAAACATTTTTTAATGCAAACTATTTTTAATTAATTAGCCCTTTTAGGATATGCACAGATCTTAACCTGTTTTATGTCCCTTTAAAGTTAAGATTAAAAAACACTATATCTCTGTCGAGAAAAAGGTGGCCTAGAAGTTCCTAATTTCAATATTTATAGACAAGCTATATTGCTACAAAGGCTAGCTGAGTGCTGCTGTAATTCCAGCCACAAAGCTTGGGTCCATTTACACACCAAAATCTTGTAAAAAGGGAACAGTGGATCACTCGCCTGGTTATCCCCAGCCAAACGCCCTCAACTTATTCACCAATATGCATTGATAAAGGAGGCACTGGATGAATGGGACAAAATTGTGCATACACATAATTATATCTCTACCCCTTGTTCTTCCCTAGTTCCCATTAGAGAAAATCCTAGCTTGTGTATGGTCTTCACATATATTGGCTCTTGCTCCCCATACCCTTTAGCTCAAGTCACTTTCTATAATGTTTTATCACAAGGGAAACTAAAATTACAATCAGATCTCAGTGAATGGAACTCACAACTTTTTACTTCCTGGTTCCGTTATGCACAGATATCTAATTTTATTTCCTCCCACAAATACAGATCAACGGCATATGATTTCTATAATTTGCAAACTCCTTTTGACTGATGGGGGCACGCTCCCATCTTATGTGTATAATTGGCACAGGGATCTAGAATATGACAGAGACCAAAGACTGGCTAAAAATCACCTGTTTCAGCTAAAATTCAAGAGTCACATTATAGATGGTATCTAACTCGCAGTCAATTAAAACTGATTTACCCTCATTCTTGTGGGGATTGCTGGGGGGGGGAGACACTTCTCCATATCTGGTGGCATTACACTAGTTTGGGGTCCTATTGGAAGAATGTTTTTGACGACATGGGTAAAGTTCTTGGGATGATGCTCCATACGGAACCGGGTATGTTGATATATCACAAGCTTCCCAAATTTATCAACAAAGCTAAGCTAAGAGATCCCTTTTTCTTGTTCTGTTGAATAGCGCCAAGGGGATTATCCCCAGGCATTGAAAAACCAAGGTCTCTCCAAGTCTTTCTGAGGGGAAAACTACTGTCACAGATCTTCTGCATCTGGATCGATATCACTATTCTAAAATAGGAAAGTTAGATTTCCATGAAGTCATTATACTAATGTGGAAAGGTAAGAAGCTCTTACTAAGACCCTTGGTTAGATTGGCTATGGTGTACTTGGAGTATCAAATATCTTTTTCAGGAAACGTATCCCCCCTTCCCCCTTTTATTTTGTTTTTATTTATTTTTCTCTCCCTTCCATATTTGGGTTCTGGACTTTTCTCCATTTGCTGTCCACTCACTCAGACCATAATAATAATAATATAAATACAGTTTATTATTAAAATCATTTCTAAAGGAAAACTGACAGGGATAGATTACTCTGGACTCTACAGTTCTGCGTAAAGAGATTCATTTTCTGAAATAAATGGCTCTAGCTTTTTTTAAATCCATCTTATAACTTAAATAATGCTATGATATGTACAATCAAAAGTCAATATCTTATTTTGCTACTTTCTGATTTTCTATTGTATTGTACTTTGTAATGTTCCAATAAAGCTTGCATCAAGAGAAATACACTCAAGCAGTGCCAGTTTTAGGCCATAACATTTTTGGGGTGCAAAATTATGAATGTTAAAGGGGCTTAGAAGATACTAGGGACCCCATCTTCTTTTGCCTATTCCTGAGTTTTCACTTTCATTTTAAATCCTCCTCCCATCTTCAGCTCTCTGTTTTATGTATAGCAATTGACATGTAAACAAATAAAAGTCACTACCTAGAAAATTTAAGATATCTAGCACCTTTGGGGTTAAGGGGTGATAAAGTAATGGGGATACAGTACATAGCACAACAGACAGGAACCATTGTATAGTTGCTATAATGGCCTCGATTTATCAAGCTAGGGTGGACAAGGCGTACATATTTACCGCTGTCCACCCCAGCTCGCCTGTGGCGGGCATCAATCCACTGCCGGACTTCAGAATTGCACACAAGCACTATTTTGTGCTCGCGAGCAACACTGCTAATCACGCGCAGGCAAGAGCTGTCAATCTCCCGGTCGGAAGAGACAGGGGAGATTGAAATTCTGCTGACAAGCGGAAGGAGAATCCACGTTGTGTAGCTTTGTCGGATGAACCGGAACCTGCTAATTCAAAGTGAATGTGTCCAATGGGAATGATGCTGGCAGAGTGCCGTAGCTGCGGTCTAATCCGTGACCGCAAAATGTAACAAACATGCGGAGGAAACAAAGTAGCAGGCACTACTACAAAAAGGTGCAATAAAAAATAAACTTTAATGAAAAAAGTTAAAATACAAGCACAGGCAGAGCACTAGACTAGGGAGGAAGAGAGCCTAGGCTGTTACTCTATCTTCCTCCCTAGTCTAGTGCTCTGTCTGTGCTTGTAATTTAACTTTTTTCATTAAAGTTTATTTCTTCTACAAGATACGACGAGTCCACGGATTCATCCTTTACTTGTGGGATATTATCCTCCTGCTAACAGGAAGTGGCAAAGAGCACCACAGCAGAGCTGTCTATATAACTCCTCCCTTGACTCCAACCCCCAGTCATTCTCTTTGCCTATACTAAGTAATAGGAAGAGCTAAAGTGAAAGAGGTGTTAAAATGATAGTTTTATTTTCTGAAAGCAAGACTTTTTTATTTTAAATGGTACCGGTGAGTGCTATTTTTTCCCAGGCAGCAGATGGATGAGGATTTCTGCCTGGAGACTGATGATCTTAGAAGTTGTTACTAAGATCCAGAGTAGTTCCCACAGAATGGCTGAGGAATACTTAAGAAACTTCAGTTTGAGCAACGTTTTTCATGCTACAAGCATTGAGGTATGTTCAGTCATTTTTTTCTGGAGAGACAGTGTTATTTCAGAATTGGCTGACAGTATCCCCATGAAGGAAGGGGTAAGCAGTAATCCTATTGTGAAATAGAAGGGTATTACTGGACCTGTATGTTGGGCTGTAAAAAATGGTTGACACTGATAACATAATGTTTGTGGGCAAACGTTTATATGTTGGGAGGTAAATTAACGATTTTTGTGACAAACGTTTTCTTTTATTTTGGCAATGGAGGGTGCACATGGCTTCAGTTAGACTTGGGTATATGAACTCCCATGGCTAGGTTTTTAGACCGCTTTGTAGCGGTTCTTTTGCAAGGCTGTGAGACGGACAGGGCCTATTTTCGCACCTCAGTTGCGCAGTTGTATTCCCCATGCAAGCAGCAATCTCCAGCTCCGGTGGGCCTTTCAGGAAAGTTTGGGCCTAATCGAAGGGTTAAACTGATTTTGCAGACCCCTGAGGGCAGGTAGGCGCCACAGAGGTGCAGGTTTTTTTTTTGGCTAATCATAACTTTTTTTGTCTAACGTTTTTGTACATAAGAGTTAAGTGATCCTTTTCTTGTGGTGCAATCTTAGCTGGCAAGTTAGGATACATATATAATAAAATTTAGATAATTATATCATTTTAAAGCAGTTTTGGAAAAATTGTATACTTTTTTTCTCTTAAAGGCGCAGTACCGTTTTTCAGATTGTTATTTTTTTTCACTAAATAAAGTGTTTTCAAGCCTGTTTGTGGTCATTACTAGCCTGTTTTAACATGTCTGACATTGAGGAAAGCCAATGTTCCATGTGTTTAGAAGCCATTGTGGAACCCCCACTTCCCCACAACCCCCTACATGTGTCCCTCATGTACTGAAAGGGCCTTACATTGCAAAGAACATATTTTAGCTGATAAAAGTATGTCTCAGGATGATTCTCAGTCAGAAGAGAATCAGGTTATGCCATCTGCTTCTCCCCAAGTGTCACAACCTTTAACGCCCGCCCAAGCGACGCCAAGTACTTCTAGTGCATCTAATTCTTTCATCCTGCAAGATATGGCTGCAGTTATGTCTACTACCCTTACAGAGGTATTATCTAAACTGCCAGGTTTACAGGGTAAGCACAGCAGGTCAGGTATTAGAGTAAATGCTGAGCCCTCTGATTCTTTATTGGCCATCTCCGATGTACCCTCACAGTGTTCTGATTTGAGGGTGGAGGAATTGCTGTCTGAGGGAGAGCTTTATGATTCAGGAAAGATGTTCCCTCAAACAGACTCACATGTGACGGCCTTTAAGTTTAAGCTTGAACACCTCCGCTTGTTACTCAGGGAGGTCTTAGCGACTCTGGATGATTGTGACCCTATTGTCATCCCACCAGAGAAACTGTGTAAAATGGATCAATATCTAGAGGTCCCTACTTACACTAATGTTTTTCCAGTCCCTAGAAGAATTTCGGACATTGTTACTAAGGACTGGGATAGACCAGGTATTCCGTTCGCTCCCCCTCCTACTTTTAAGAAAATGTTTCCCATATCTGACACCATTCGGGATTCGTGGCAGACGGTCCCTAAGGTAGAGGGACCTATTTCTACCCTGGCTAAGCGTACAACTATACCTATTGAGGACAGTTGTGCTTTCAAAGATCCTATGGATAAAAAATTAGAGGGGCTTCTAAAGAAGTTGTTTATTCATCCTATTTTTCTTCTACAACCTATAGCTTGCATTGTTCCAGTAACTACTGCAGCAGCTTTTTGGTTTCAGGCTCTAGAGGAGTCTCTTAAGGTTGAGACCCCATTAGATGATATTTTGGATAGAATTAAGGTTCTTAAGCTAGCAAATTCTTTTTTTATAGATGCCACTTTCCAAATGGCTAAATTAGCGGCAAAGAATGCAGGCTTTGCCATTTTAGCACGTAGAGCTGATGTGTCATCTAAATCCAAGCTTTTAGCTATTCCCTTTAAGGGTAAGACCCTATTCGGGCCTGAACTAAAGGAGATCATTTCTGACATTACTGAAGGTAAAGGTCATGCCCTTCCTCAGGACAAGACGATTAAAATGAGGACCAAACAGAATAATTTTCATTCCTTTCGAAACTTTAAAGGCGGTCCCTCTACTTCCTCATCCGCCTCCAAGCAGGAGGGGAACTTTGCTCAATCCAAGTCAGTCTGGAGACCTAACCTGACCTGGAGTAAAGGTAAACAGGCCAAGAAGCCCGCTGCTGCTACCAAGACAGCATGAAGGGGCAGCCCCCAATCCGGGACCGGATCTAGTAGGGGGCAGACTTTCTCTCTTCGCTCAGGCTTGGGCAAGAGACGTTCAGGATTCCTGGGCATTAGAAATTGTGACCCAGGGGTATCGTCTAGAATTCAAGGATTCTCTCCCAAGGGGGAGATTTCATCTTTCACGTTTGTCTGTAGACCAGACCAAAAGAGAGGCGTTCTTACGCTGTGTAGAAGACCTACATACCATGGGTGTAATCTGCCCAGTTCCAAAATTAGAACAAGGGCAGGGGTTTTACTCCAATCTGTTCGTGGTTCCCAAAAAAGAGGGAACGTTCAGACCGATTTTAGATCTCAAAAGTCTAAACAAAAGATGGAGACCATACAAACAATTTTACCAATGATCCAGGAGGGTCAATATATGACCACCGTGGATTTGAAGGATGCATATCTTCACATTCCTATCCACAAAGATCATCACCAGTTCCTCAGGTTCACCTTCCTGGACAAACATTACCAGTTTGTGGCCCTTCCTTTCGGGTTGGCCACAGCTCCCAGAATTTTCACAAAGGTGCTAGGATCCCTTCTGGCAGTTCTAAGGCCGCGGGGCATAGCAGTGGCGCCCTACCTGGACGATATTTTGATTCAGGCGTCAACTTACCATCTAGCCAAATCTCACACGGACATCGTGTTGGCTTTTCTAAAAACTCACGGGTGGAAGGTGAACATAAAAAAGAGTTCACTTGTTCCTCTGACAGTAGTTCCATTCCTAGGAACTCTGATAGACTCGGTAAACATGAAAATTTTTCTGACAAAGATCAGAAAATGAAAGATCTTAACTACTTGCCGAGCACTTCATTCCCTTCCTCAGCCATCAGTGGCTCAGTGTATGGAGGTAATTGGATTAATGGTAGCGGCAATGGACATAGTTCCGTTTGCTCGCTTACATCTCAGACCACTGCAGCTGTGCATGCTCAGACAGTGGAATGGGGATTATGCAGATTTATCTCTGCGGATAAATCTGGATCTAGAGACCAGAGACTCTCTTCATTGGTGGTTGTCACAGGATCATCTGTCCCAGGGAATGTGCTTCCGCAGGCCAGTATGGGTCATAGTGACGACGGACGCCAGCCTCTTGGGCTGGGGTGCAGTCTGGAATTCCCTGAAGGCTCAGGGTGTGTGGACTCAGGAGGAGTCCCTACTACCAATAAATATTCTAGAACTGAGAGCGATATTCAACGCGCTTCAAGCGAGGCCTCAGCTGGCTTCGGCCAAATTCCTAACATTCCAGTCAGACAATATCACGACTGTAGCATATATCAATCATCAAGGGGGAACAAAGAGTTCTCTAGCGATGATAGAGGTTTCCAAAATAATTTGATGGGCAGAGACTTACTCTTGCCATCTATCAGCATTATATATCCCAGGAGTGGAGAACTGGGAAGCGGATTTTCTAAGTCGTCAGACTTTTCATCCGGGGGAGTGGGAGCTCCATCTGGAGGTGTTTGCAAAATTGATTCATCAATGGGGCACACCGGAATTGGATCTGATGGCATCTCGTCAGAATGCCAAACTTCCTTGTTACGGGTCCAGATCAAGGGATCCTCAAGCAGTACTGATAGATGCTCTAGCAGTACCTTGGTCGTTCAACCTGGCTTATGTGTTTCCTCCTTTTCCTCTCCTACCTCGTCTGATTGCCAGAATCAAACAGGAGAGGGCTTCAGTAATCTTGATAGCGCCTGCGTGGCCACTCAGGACTTGGTTTGCAGACCTGGTGGAAATGTCATCTCTGCCACCGTGGAAACTGCCACTGAGACAGGACCTTCTCATTCAGGGTCCGTTCCAACATCCAAATCTAGTTTCTCTGCAGCTGACTGCCAGGAGATTCAACGCTTGATTTTATCTAAGCGGGGATTCTCTGAGTCGGTCATTGATACCTTGATTCAGGCTTGAAAGCCTGTCACTAGGAAAATTTACCATAAGATATGGCATAAATATCTTTATTGGTGCGAATCCAAAGGCTACTCATCGAGTAAGATCAGGATTCCTAGGATTTTGTCATTTCTCCAAGAAGGATTGGAGAAGGGGTTATCAGCTAGTTCCTTAAAGGGACAGATTTCTGCTTTGTCAATCTTACTACACAAGCGTCTGGCAGATGTCCCAGACGTTCAGTCGTTTTGTCAGGCTTTGGTTAGAATTAAACCTGTGTTTAAACCTGTTGCTCCGCCATGGAGGTTGAATTTAGTTCTTAATGTTCTTCAAGGGGTTCCGTTTGAACCCATGCATTCCATAGATATTAAACTTCTATCTTGGAAAGTTCTGTTTTTAGTTGCCATCTCTTCTGCTCGAAGAGTTTCTGAGCTATCTGCGTTACAATGTAATTCGCCTTATCTTATATTCCATTCTGATAAGGTGGTTTTGCGCACTAAACCTGGATTCCTTCCTAAGGTTGTTTCAAATAAGAATATTAATCAGGAAATTGTTATTCCTTCTCTGTGTCCTAACCCTTCTTCTAAGAAGGAGCGTCTGTTAGTGGAAGTGGTTCGTGCCTTGAAGTTTTACTTGCAAGCGACCAAGGATTTCCGTCAAACATCTTCTCTGTTTGTTGTCTATTCTGGAAAGCGTAGAGGTCAAAAAGCTACGGCTACCTCTCTTTCTTTTTGGCTGAAAATCATCATCCATTTGGCATACAAGACTGCTGGACAGCAGCCTCCTGAAAAAATTACAGCTCATTCTACTAGAGCGGTGGCTTCCACATGGGCTTTTAAAAACGATGCTTCTGTTGAACAGATTTGTAAGGCTGCGACTTGGTCTTCCCTTCATACCTTTTCCAAATTTTACAAATGTGATACTTTTGCTTCTTCTGAGGCTATTTTTGGGAGAAAAGTTCTTCAAGTAGTGGTGCCTTCTTTTTGGTTGGCTCCACACCATTCCCCTTGTTTTCACATGAGTTGGTCCGCTCTGTTTCCTTTGCCTGGCGGATGAATACTGCAGCAGCACTTTCCTCTCTACTAGTGGTGCCTTCTGTTTAGGTATCTGTCTTGTCCCTCCCGTTCATCCGTGTCCTGTAGCTTTGGTAATGTATCCCACAAGTAAAGGATGAATCCGTGGACTCGTCATATCTGGTAGAAGAAAAGGAAATTTATGCTTACCTGATAAATTGATTTCTTCTAAAATACGATGAGTCCACGGCCCTCCCTGTCAATTTAAGACAGATTATATTTTTTTGTTCAAAACTTCAGTCACCTCTGCACCTTTTAGTTTCTCCTTTATCTTCCTATACCTTCCTATACCTTCCTATACCTTCGGTCGAATGACTGGGGGTGGAGTCAAGGGAGGAGCTATATAGACAGCTCTGCTCTGGTGCTCTTTGCCACTTCCTGTTAGCAGGAGGATAATATCCCACAAGTAAAGGATGAATCCGTGGACTTGTCGTATCTTAGAAGAAATCAATTTATCAGGTAGGCATACATTTCCTTTTTTAATTGCACCTTTTTGTAGTTGTGCCTGCTACTTTGTTTCCTCCGCGAGATTGAAATTCTCCATCTAAGAGGTGGTGGAGAGGGTAGGAAGCAGCGGTCTGATGACTGCTGATTGATGAATACTGACCGCTGATTGATGAATACTTGTGAGAACCTGCAGTCATAGGGGGGCGAACGGCCCATTATATTATTGTTTTTCTTGCATTCAGTGCTTGTTCTGAATTTTAAATTTAGTTGTTTGTTTGTTTTGTTTAGTCAAATTGGTATTGTTTTATATGGTTTTTTGTTTTTGTTTTTTTAGTGGGGCATACTTTGAATATTTTGTTCTTAAAGTTATAGCAAACTTTAGCTAATCAAATGCTATATATCTTATATTTGCCATTAAAAAAGTATATGTGTACCTTTTTTAAAACTATCTGTGCAAAGGGTTAAATCCATGTCTGTAGTAATGCTTCTATTACAATGTTATGCCGGCCCACTGGGATCAACTCATCCAATCAGTGTGTGTGTCATATGGACTCTCATGTCACGGCTTCCGGCGGAAGTGGAGCTCTCACTGCACACTGCTTCAACTTCAGCGTTCACGGAGGGCCTGAGAAGAACCGCACCACTGACCGAGATTGGCCTCTTGGCTGTGATCCCCACAGCTCCATTGGCACCGCGCTGTGGAACTTGCCACTGCTCTCAGCCGAAGCCCAACTGCGGTGACGCTACTACCTGTGTTTTGGACCAGATCTGGGATCGCCTATACAAGTCAAACTAAGTTATACCCGCTAAGGTGAATACCCGGTGCCACATTACGATACCTCCCCTTACCTGTACCTACCCGATTCTACCTGAGGCGAGATCGGAAGAGGCAGAGACCTGTGCCCTCCTGGTTGGGCGTGACAGGCCAGCGATACTGGAACCGGAGAAGCGGCTGACAGTGTGGTGAGTTCCGGTCGCGGAGGGATCCCCGACTGCTGTTCTCACCATGTAAGTTGGCCGCTGAAACTATCACAGTACTGCTCTCTGACCACAGCTTGTTCCTGAGTCCTTCCCGAAACAGAGATCCAAGAGAAGGGGCCTAGAAGGCCTGGAGTAAGAGACTGTAAAAGGGTGAGGTATTGTATAATAACTTTTCTATAACAACTGTGTTCTACACCGGGTTCTGGCGACCCCTTATTACATGGGTATGTTTCAAGTTTAAATTTTGGGACCGTTTTCCTGTGTCTAAAGTCTTTGAGAGGCAGTCTCCAGACTCCCTTGTCCAAGGTATCTACTGTCTGTGTCCCTTTTAGGGGAAGGAAAAAGGCTGTAAAAGCAAGGAAGATAGGAAGAAAAATCAGGGGGACTGTGTTTATAACCTGGGCAATAACTTTCTATAAGAGACCCTTTCCACATCATCTATTGTATCTTTCACTTTGGTGTCTCTCCTCTAGAAGAAGAATAAGAAAAGGAGAAAGAGGGAAACTAAGTGCTTCTCTTGATTAAAGGGACAATTGGATTAGATATACTTTGGAATCATAACATCCTGATATATTAAGAGAAGCTGAAGATCGGAGTATATAACTGGATTATAAGTTGATCTGATTATTGGACTTTGTTTAGTTCTGTTCTATTGTTATACTATAAAGGTTTCCTAATTTATTAGAAAATGTGACAGAGATTATAAAAAAAAAAGAAGAAAAGGGAAAGAAAAAAAGAGAAAAAGGGGAGGAAAAAAAAAAAAAAGAAAAAAAAAAAAAGGGGGATGATAAGAGGTTGTGTTTGATATGCTAGAATTTATCTTCATACAATGTTATGTTCAAGAGTCATTTAATTACATTTACAACTTCTAATTATACGTTCACTGTTATATTACTGACTTACCCCTGTAACTTTAATTTTTGTGCAGGCCCTCTTTTCACTTTTATGGCCTGATATAGGCAGTTCACTAACTTTAGATATTTGTAGCTCCGAAAGTAATTTCGGGGAAACCTAAAATCACCCTAAATAGTTTATGATTTTTTCTTTCTTGCTTGATAGAGGATAGCTTTATTCTCCATAATGAAAACTAGAGAATTGTGCACTAATTCTCAGAAGTGACCATTTAGATCACAATATGCACTGTTATTAGATTAGATTTATCTTTTATATTTACACAAACTTTGTTGTTTTGCTCTCTCTTTTTTTTTTTTTTGACACATTTGTTGAGTCTATATGTCTTTAGAAAGATATTTTACACAACACCCTTCTAAAATGCCTGCCAAACCTAAAGAAAAAAAAAACAAGGGGGCTGATATTAGTTCTGACTCTAGTGAAACATTATCTATACCGAATGATAATCAGTCTTTATTAATTCAGATTAGTAATCTTTTTTCACCACAATTTGACATAATTAAAAAGGAATTAAGTGATATTTCGAGTGAACTTAACACTCTTAATCAAGAAGTTAAGCAATTCGCCATCAGGATGGCGGAAGCAGAGGATAGAATATCTGTTTTAGAAGATACGGTTAATCAACAAGAAAATATTCTATCTAAACTACAGACCATAATCCAAAATTTGGAAGCGCGTCTAGAGGATCAAGAGGATCGCTCTAGACGCAATAATTTAAGAATTGTTGGTATCCCTGAAACAGCAGATTATGACAACCTGATTGAATTTACCTCCCAAACATTACCCCTAGCTTTAGGGTTCTCCCCGCAACTTCTACCCCTGTCCATTGAAAGAGCACATAGATTAGGAACAAAAAAAACTTTTGAGAGTGGACTAGTTAGAAATAGGACATGTATATTCAAACTACTTAAGTATCAGGATAAAGTGGAAATGTTGAGACTTTATAGGAAATTTGATACTTTTATTATAAATGATAAAAGAGTCATGCTATTTCAAGATTTTTCCAACGAGACAGTTAAAAAAAGGAAAGCTATGTCTCCTATATGCACGATCATGATAAATAAGGGTATTAAAACCCGAATGATCTACCCCGCTAAAATTATAGTGGAGGACAATGGCAATAAGCTTATGTTCACTGATCCAGTTAAAGCAAGAGAATACAGTGATTCTAAATGATAACCTAGTGAGTCAGATACTCTCAGATTGAAAGTGTCTCATTATTTAGATACAGGAATGTTAGTGTTTGTTGTAAATGTAAAGGTTTTTTTTTTTTTTTTTCTCTTCTCTCTCTCCCCTCTTCAACCTCTCTTAGTACTTTCTCTATGGAGACTTATTCATGAAATACGGATATTTGTATGGCTCCCTTTATAGATTAGGGGATAAAGCAGCATGCCACGGGGTAAGAATTTGGCTTCTTAAGAAATTGAGTTTATTTAATGGAAGCGCAAGGAAGAGAGAGATACTGGAGATAGTAATTGATTTAAGACCTTCTATTATACTTTATCATGCTTGATGTATTAGAAAATTTCACGATTGTATCCTGGAACGTGGGGGGTATCACTAATCCAATAAAACGTAAGCTGATAATTAAAAAGCTAGGTGAACTAGAACCGAGTGTTGCATTTATACAGGAAACCTATTTAAAAGATATTGAGATCCCAAAATTGAGATGTAGATGGATAGGCGAGGTCGTCGCTACCCCATGTCGCGGTAGGAAATTAGGTGTTGCAATACTCCTGAATAAAAATTTATCATATCAAATACTACAGACGGAGGTAGATCAGGAAGCAAGATATATAATCTTGCAAATTCGGATAAAAGAGATAAGATTTGTCTTTTGCAATATCTATGCACCGAATAATTTCTCCAAAAACTTTTGGGAAAAATTGAACAGTAAGTTATTACTATTTATATCAGATAATCTAGTGATAGGGGGCGACTTTAATCTTTCGTTCTGTCCTGAACTTGATAGGTTTTCAAAAAAAAACATAGCGGTATATAATAGTCAAGCTAAATATATGAAACATTTTTGTTACCAGCTGAAACTAATTGATGTCTGGAGACTTCAAAACCCTGACCAGTGTATATTTACTTGTGAATCCAAAAAATACAGAACATTTTCAAGAATAGATTATTTACTAGTTGCTGAATCTCTCTCTATACAGAAAGTTAAGGCTACAATAGGTGATATAGTGATATCTGACCACGCGATTATCTCACTGTCATTTCTTTCTTCCGAAATCCAAGTGAATAAAAATTTAACTATTATATTCCCACGGTTTATGTACAAGAATATCAGATTTAATTTATGGTTAAAACAGAAATGGAAAGATTATTGTACTTTTAATATAGCATATTTTCAGAAAATCGAAACCTTCTGGGAAGCCTCTAAGGCGTATCTAAGGGGAGAAATTAAGGCCTATATGTGTAAAAAAAAACGCAAAGATAAAAAGAGAGAAATCCAACTTGCTAAACAAGTCAAGAATAGTTATCAGAAATACGTTAGAGATCCATCGCGCGTACTTTGGGAAAAAATATTCTAGTGCCAGACAGGAACGGGATATTTTTCTTAAGCAAAAATCCCTTGAGGAAGAGAGAAAATTAAACCTGCGATATAAAGGACACTTTGGTTATTCAGCCAAATTTCTTGCTAAACTAGTTAAGGGTAGAAAGAAAAAAAACTATATACTAGCAATCAGAGATCAAGATATTAGATATACGGGAGTATCGGACATCAACCAAACGCTATTTGCGTTTTATCAAAAACTTTACACGCAAAGTACCAATCATGCACAGAATCAAGAAAAATTTTGGTCTCAAATACAAATCCCTAGAGTCTCACAAGATCTTGTGGTGGCGTTGAATGCTCCCATTTCAGCAAATGAGATAGCGGAAGCAATTGATAAGACCAAATTGAATAAAGCCGCTGGGCCGGATTGTTTGCCTGCAGAGTATTATAAAATACTGGCAGATGAAATCCAACCTACCTTAGAAAAATTGTTTAATAGCTATTATAGGAATGGGAATATACCTTCAAAATACTTCGCGGCTGCAAACATTTCTCTGATTCTTAAAAAAGGGAAAGATGCAGAGGATCCAGGATCATACAGACCAATTTCCGTTCTTAATACGGACTATAAAATACTATCCTCGATCTTAGCATCTAGATTAATGTTATGTCTTGATGAAGTGATACATTCGGATCAGTCAGGGTTTATGGCCTCAAGAAATGTCTCCAAAAATACAAGGAAAGTGATAAACTTATTGGATTATATATGGAATATTCGCCAAAATCCAGGTAGATATTTTGAATATGATTGTGCAATCTTAACCCTTGATGCTGTCAAAGCTTTTGATTCTATAGAATGGGAATATCTATTTAAGGCCCTCGAAAAGTTTGGTTTTAAAAATGATTTTGTCCGATTCATTCGTAATATCTTCGTAAAGTGTCCAATATCTTATCTCTTAATTAATAATAATCTTACTTCAGGGATAAGATTGAAAAAAGGTACTAGGCAAGGGTGCCCCTTGTCCCCCCTCCTATTCAACCTAGCATTAGAACCTCTGGCTATTAAGTTACGGGATACTCTAGAAGTTATTTCTATCGGTCAGAATGTCCTCAAAACTTTATTATATGCAGACGACATATTGATCTTCCTTTATAATACACCCAGAGCTATCCCAAGTGTGACAGACTGCCTGAATTTTTTTAGTTCTTTCTCGGGCTATAAAGTAAATAATAATAAAAGTGAATTGATGTGGTTATATAAAACAAGTAATACAGCTGACAATCTGGAATTTAAAGAGGTAGACTCTCTTAGATATTTAGGAATATATCTTCATAGGAACCCTGAAAGATGGTATGACCTTAACTTTTTCCCGCTATTTCAGAAGATAAAAGCCGACCTGAAACTGTGGACCACTCTCCCATTATCGTTGACAGCGAGAGTGAATCTTATAAAGACAATAATCTTTCCCCGGCTTCTTTTTCTTTTACAGAATTTGCCATTGCTTCTATATAAAACTGATATACGGAAATTAAATTCTAGCTTTTCACAATTTATTTGGCATAACAAGAAAAAACCACGTATTGCATTAGAAAAACTGATGCAACCTCGTGAAGCAGCTGGTTTAGCCTTGCCTAATATAACGTTTTATAATCTTGCAGCTTTAGGTAAAATAGCGTTTGATTGGCTCATGGAAACATGTTGGTTCTCGACATTAGAATTGGAGAGTAGTATAGTCTCTCCCTTTTCTCTTAAGGCGTTATTGCATATTCAACCAAAAGAAATACCGTACAAGGTCAAAAGTTTAATATCAGTAAATAACGTAGTTCTTGCTTGGCAAAAAATTTGTTCCATTATTGGTCTTGATTATTCTTTTTCGGATTATTTACCTTTAATAGGCAATCCTGAATTTCCCCCCGGAAATAACCAGCAGGTATTTAGAGAATGGTACAACAAAAATCTTAAGTCAGTCTCGCAATTCCTAACGGAAGAGCAACAAATAATCTCTTTTGATACTCTGAAAGCTCGATTTGATCTATCAAATAATAATTTCTATCCCTACCTACAAGTATATCATCTTATATCATCTAAGGGGTGGAATGGCGGTGAGATGGTCGCGTGGTCGGAATTAAAAACAATTATGGTCATTGCTCAAATCAAGTCCCCTTCGATTTCATTATTATATAGTATTATGCTCGCCAAACAAAGTGACTCCCTAATGCAAAAATTATCTGTAAAATGGATAAATATGATTCCAAATATAGATCGTGAAATATTAAAAGATAGTTGTAAAACACTTAATAAATGTCGTATCCCAATTAGCTGGAAAGAAGGTCATATGAAATTACTTAATAATTATTATTGCACACCATGGAAAATGGCTAAAATGTATGCGGGTCAAGATTTCTTCTGCCCGCGATGTGCCTTTATGAATGCAGATATCTTACATATGTTTTGGTATTGCCCTAGGATTCAACAATTTTGGAAGAAAGTGATTTTTTGGATTAACAGATTGTATTTAACAAACATACAATTTGAAGTTGAGGATATCTTTCTGTTAGTCCGGTCTAGGCAAAGGACAGTTCCAGCAAGTAGAATTATAAACACTATCATTTTACTTGTTAGGCAACTTATAGTAAGTAATTGGAAAGCAAAAAAGCTGCCTGGTTTCTCATATTTTATTAAAGAAATTCAGTCGCAAATTATATTTGAATCTTTCCATCTGTCGGATGCAAGTGAAAAAGAATGTAAACAATTTTTATTGGGTTGGTTACCTATAATTAAAATATACCCAGAGGACGTGCAAAAGATAATGCTATACCCATTTTTAAGTACTGATTGTTTTTTTGATCTGGTATTATTAGGAGATTTTCCAACAGATTGGGTTTCAAGCTATAGGTAGAACAACTTTCAGGCTGGAGAAGTTAGAGAAAGAAATAGAGGTGATAGAAAATCGATATAGTAAAAGATCCCGAGTTGAGGGAAGAGAGACGGACTAAAATTGATATCTAAGAGAGGCAGTGTAATCAGGAGAGAGGAAGAGGGAGAGAGGGGAGAGGAAGGAAAGAGAGAGAAAAATATTGTTTTGTTTTGTTTTGTTTTATTTTGCTTTGTTTTGGTTTGGTTTGTCTTGCTTTGCTTTGTTTTGTTATGTGTTGTTTTGTATTGTTTTGTTTTGTTTTGTTTTATTTTGTTTCGTTCTGTCTTGTTTTGTCTTGTTCTGTTCTGTCTTGTTTTGTTTTGTTTTGCTTTGTTCTGTCTTGCTCTGTCCTGTTTTGTTTTGTCTTGTCTCGTGTGAGTGTGTTTTTTGTTTCCCAGCTTTTGATAAAAAGAGCTTCCAGAGTTAAAAGAATTGATTGTTTCATTATAATTTGTCTTCTATATATATTGAGAATGATGTAATTCAATCATATTTTTTGTTTTATGCTGTTTATTTGTTTACACCCTGCGTGTATTTGCTGTATATTTGTTTACATCCTGTGTGGTGTAGTTTTATATCTATATGGAAGAATTTCCTTGTTTTGTTTTATTTTCTGGTAGCCACAAATAAATAAATATATAAAAAAAAAAAAAAGTGTGTGTGTCATATGACACTCTTGAAAGCCCTTAGAGAGCAGTACCACACACTCTCTACATAGGCACAGCCCAACCAAAAGAGGAAATGAAGGAAAGGTGGATGGATAGAAGATACCAAGTAGGATTATACATCTTGTATTAATATATATATATATATATATATATATATATATACACACACACACACACTTTAAAAAAATAATAATTAGGCAGTTTATTTCTCATACATCTCCATCCAGTGTCACCGTTTTTGAACCAATCATCATTATTCAAGGTGATGACCCTTTGTTTAATGAATCTTTTTATAGAACCAGGAGAATGTATGACCACTCATATATATGAATGATAAATATTTTTCTTATACACCCAGATTATTTTAGGTTCCATAGATTAAATTGTACCATTATAACTTATGGTACATTATTTTGGTCTAAGCACAGCTGCAAGGTTCTTTACAATGTTTTTTGCAACTTCCCTTGTAAAGGTCAGATCTATTGGCATCCCTGTAAATTTATTTGAAACCTTGCAGCTCTTCCATAGTCATCCCGGCATTGTCATAATTCAAAATTGGCATATAATTTTTCTCAAAAGTTATGTAGCCAATAAAGTTTTGTTTTTGTATGTCAACCTGGATACATATTTTTTTAGGTTCTTTCTATCAGGCATATGGATCTGTAAGATAATTCTGATCCATTGGAATCTCAAGTTCATGAATTCTTCTGACACTCTTGTCAGTGTAGTGTATAGACAAAAGGCATAGAGGCCACAAAGGGGCTTTGTTCATGTATATGCTCACCACTTATAACTGTACATCGGTTTGTGAGATCTGCAGATGAAATTATCTCACAAAGAATGAAGCTGGGGCAGGCACTGTCATATACAAGAGGACTTTAGCATAAGTGAATTTATAAGGCGCTTGTCCCTGTTTTTTTCTATTATGTTCAATGTCAAATGTTGTTTAATGTTTTTATAAACGCTACCTTGTGGATTTGTATCTTTTAGGACAAATTGTCATGAATTCTGCTATATTAGTTGATTCAGTTTGATGGTTCCAGGTTTAGTTGTGATTTTCTTTGCCCAGCCTTACATGAAAACTTGCAGCTGTGCTTTCTCTCTGCATGGAACATCATCTCAATGGCTTTGTCTCAGGAAAAATGTTTGTCTCAGCATGTGAGGTTATCCCTTAAATAACAGTTGGGGATACTAAACACATTGAAGCAATGACTTTTCTGCAGCTTTACTACACTCTAATTGTTTTGGAATCTGTTTCTGTTGGTGTGCATTTTGGAGTCATCGTAAAGCTTAAGGCCTAGATTTGGAGTTCGGCGGTAGCCGTCAAAACCAGCGTTAGAGGCTCCTAACGCTGGTTTTGGCCGCCCGCTGGTATTTGGAGTCAGTGATTAAAGGGTCTAACGCTCACTTTACAGCCGCGACTTTTCCATACCGCAGATCCCCCTACGCCATTTGCGTAGCCTATATTTTCAATGGGATCTTTCTAACGCTGGTATTTAGAGTCGTTTCTGAAGTGAGCGTTAGAGCTCTAACGACAAGATTCCAGCCGCCTGAAAATAGCAGGAGTTAAGAGCTTTCTGGCTAACGCCGGTTCATAAAGCTCTTAACTACTGTACCCTAAAGTACACTAACACCCATAAACTACCTATGTACCCCTAAACCGAGGTCCCCCCACACCGCCGCCACTCGATTAAAATTTTTAACCCCTAATCTGCTGACCGCCACCTACGTTATATTTATGTACCCCTAATCTGCTGCCCCTAACCCCGCCGACCCCTGTATTACATTTATTAAACCCTAACTTGCCCCCCACAACGTCGCCGCCAGCTACTTAAAATAATTAACCCCTAATCTTCCGACCGCAAATCGCCGCCACCTACGTTATCCCTATGTACCCCTAATCTGCTGCCCCTAACATCGCCGACCCCTATATTATATTTATTAACCCCTAATCTGCCCCCCTCAACGTCGCCGACACCTGCCTACACTTATTAACCCCTAATCTGCCGAGCGGACCTGAGCGCTACTATAATAAATGTATTAACCCCTAATCCGCCTCACTAACCCTATCATAAATAGTATTAACCCCTAATCTGCCCTCCCTAACATCGCCGACACCTAACTTCAATTATTAACCCCTAATCTGCCGACCGGAGCTCACCGCTATTCTAATAAATGTATTAACCCCTAAAGCTAAGTCTAACCCTAACACTAACACCCCCCTAAGTTAAATATAATTTTTATCTAACGAAATAAATTAACTCTTATTAAATAACTTATTCCTATTTAAAGCTACATACTTACCTGTAAAATAAATCCTAATATAGCTACAATATAAATTATAATTATATTATAGCTATTTTAGGATTAATATTTATTTTACAGGCAACTTTGTAATTATTTTAACCAGGTACAATAGCTATTAAATAGTTAAGAACTATTTAATAGTTACCTAGTTAAAATAATAACAAATTTACCTGTAAAATAAATCCTAACCTAAGATATAATTAAACCTAACACTACCCTATCAATAAAATAATTAAATAAACTACCTACAATTACCTACAATTAACCTAACACTACACTATCAATAAATTAATTAAACACAATTCCTACAAATAAATACAATTAAATAAACTAGCTAAAGTACAAAAAATAAAAAAGAACTAAGTTACAGAAAATAAAAAAATATTTACAAACATAAGAAAAATATTACAACAATTTTAAACTAATTACACCTACTCTAAGCCCCCTAATAAAATAACAAAGCCCCCCAAAATAAAAAATTCCCTACCCTATTCTAAATTAAAAAAGTTACAAGCTCTTTTACCTTACCAGCCCTGAACAGGGCCCTTTGCGGGGCATGCCCCAAGAATTTCAGCTCTTTTGCCTGTAAAAAAAAACATACAATACCCCCCCCCCAACATTACAACCCACCACCCACATACCCCTAATCTAACCCAAACCCCCCTTAAATAAACCTAACACTAAGCCCCTGAAGATCTTCCTACCTTGTCTTCACCATCCAGGTATCACCGATCCGTCCTGGCTCCAAGATCTTCATCCAACCCAAGCGGGGGTTGGCGATCCATAATCCGGTCCAGAAGAGGCTCCAAAGTCTTCCTCCTATCCGGCAAGAAGAGGACATCCGGACCGGCAAACATCTTCTCCAAGCGGCATCTTCGATCTTCTTCCATCCGGAGCGAAGCGGCAGGATCCTGAAGACATCCAGCGCGGAACATCCATCCGGACCGACGACTGAACGACGAATGACTGTTCCTTTAAGGGACGTCATCCAAGATGGCGTCCCTCGAATTCCGATTGGCTGATAGGATTCTATCAGCCAATCGGAATTAAGGTAGGAATTTTCTGATTGGCTGATGGAATCAGCCAATCAGAATCTAGTTCAATCCGATTGGCTGATCCAATCAGCCAATCAGATTGAGCTCGCATTCTATTGGCTGTTCCGATCAGCCAATAGAATGCGAGCTCAATCTGATTGGCTGATTGGATCGGCCAATCGGATTGAACTAGATTCTGATTGGCTGATTCCATCAGCCAATCAGAAAATTCCTACCTTAATTCCGATTGGCTGATAGAATCCTATCAGCCAATCGGAATTCGAGGGACGCCATCTTGGATGACGTCCCTTAAATTAACAGTCATTCGTCGTTCAGTCGTCGGTCCGGATGGATGTTCCGCGCTGGATGTCTTCAGGATCCTGCCGCTTCGCTCCGGATGGAAGAAGATCGAAGATGCCGCTTGGAGAAGATGTTTGCCGGTCCGGATGTCCTCTTCTTGCCGGATAGGAGGAAGACTTTGGAGCCTCTTCTGGACCGGATTATGGATCGCCAACCCCCGCTTGGGTTGGATGAAGATCTTGGAGCCAGGACGGATCGGTGATACCTGGATGGTGAAGACAAGGTAGGAAGATCTTCAGGGGCTTAGTGTTAGGTTTATTTAAGGGGGGTTTGGGTTAGATTAGGGGTATGTGGGTGGTGGGTTGTAATGTTGGGGGGGGGGGTATTGTATGTTTTTTTTTACAGGCAAAAGAGCTGAAATTCTTGGGGCATGCCCCGCAAAGGGCCCTGTTCAGGGCTGGTAAGGTAAAAGAGCTTGTAACTTTTTTAATTTAGAATAGGGTAGGGAATTTTTTATTTTGGGGGGCTTTGTTATTTTATTAGGGGGCTTAGAGTAGGTGTAATTAGTTTAAAATTGTTGTAATATTTTTCTTATGTTCGTAAATATTTTTTTATTTTCTGTAACTTAGTTCTTTTTTATTTTTTGTACTTTAGCTAGTTTATTTAATTGTATTTATTTGTAGGAATTGTGTTTAATTAATTTATTGATAGTGTAGTGTTAGGTTAATTGTAGGTAATTGTAGGTAGTTTATTTAATTATTTTATTGATAGGGTAGTGTTAGGTTTAATTATAACTTAGGTTAGGATTTATTTTACAGGTAAATTTGTTATTATTTTAACTAGGTAACTATTAAATAGTTCTTAACTATTTAATAGCTATTGTACCTGGTTAAAATAAATACAAAGTTACCTGTAAAATAAATATTAATCCTAAAATAGCTATAATATAATTATAATTTATATTGTAGCTATATTAGGATTTATTTTACAGGTAAGTATTTAGCTTTAAATAGAAATAAGTTATTTAATAAGAGTTAATTTATTTCGTTAGATAAATATTATATTTAACTTAGGGGGGTGTTAGTGTTAGGGTTAGACTTAGCTTTAGGGGTTAATCCATTTATTAGAATAGCGGTGAGCTCCGATCGGAAGATTAGGGGTTAATAATTGAAGTTAGGTGTCGGCGATGTTAGGGAGGGCAGATTAGGGGTTAATACTATTTATGATAGGGTTAGTGAGGCGGATTAGGGGTTAATAACTTTATAGTAGCGCTCAGGTCCGCTCGGCAGATTAGGGGTTAATAAGTGTAGGCAGGTGTCGGCGACGTTGTGGGGGGGCAGGTTAGGGGTTAATAAATATAATATAGGGGTCGGCGGTGTTAGGGGTAGCAGATTAGGGGTACATAGGGATAACGTAGGTGGCGGCGGTTTACGGAGCGGCAGATTAGGGGTTTAAAAAAATATGCAGGGGTCAGCGATAGCGGGGGCGGCAGATTAGGGGTTAATAAGTGTAAGGCTAGGGGTGTTTAGACTCGGGGGTACATGTTAGAGTGTTAGGTGCAGACGTAGGAAGTGTTTCCCCATAGGAAACAATGGGGCTGCTTTAGGAGCTGAACGCTGCTTTTTTGCAGGTGTTAGTTTTTTTTTCAGCTCAAACAGCCCCATTGTTTCCTATGGGGGAATCGTGCACGAGCACGTTTTTGAGGCCGGCCGCGTCCGTAAGCAACTCTGGTATCGAGAGTTGTATTTGCGGTAAAAATGCTCTACGCTCCTTTTCTGGAGCCTAACGCAGCATTTGTTTGAACTCTCGATACCAGAGTTAATTTTATGGTGCGGCCAGAAAAAAGCCCGCGGAGCGTTAACAGCCCTTTTACCGCCGAACTCCAAATCTAGGCCTAAGAGAGCTGGGCTGTATGAAAACCATCTCTTACTTCAAGTCCTAGAGTTCATGTTAGCCTAGTTGAGACAATGTGGGGCACATTCGTGTTCTAACATCAGGACCGTCTTTAACACAGGGCAAAAGGGGCAGTTGCCCTGGGCCCAGTCTCTGTTGAGGGGCCCAAGAGTCCTAAAAAAAAAAAAAAAAATTTTTTTTTTTTTTTTTTATGGTTCATACCAGACTGCTGATGTGACATGGGGAACACACACATTCAGTCCTAATACTGTCACAGTCAAAAGTACTCTGCTTATATTTTTTTTTAAAACTGTGCTAGACCTTGCCGGTGTCATGTGACATGCCAAGCTAGTGCCATGTGCTGTTTTAGATGTGCACTGTGCAGCACTGAATGCAAAGCCCTAACTCGGCACCCAGCCATTTCCCACTGCATCAGAAAAGGTCCTACTGGGGTTACCACTGTTACCAGGTAACTGCTCTGGTGGTGGGGATTGTGTCTGGGTAGGGCTGACTGTAGGCGCATGCAGCAGAAAGCTGGAGCGGCAGGCACATGAGGATTTGAGCATCTGTGCAGCTGCATACACTGCTCTCTTCAGTCTTGAGGCTGTGTGACTCATCTCACACTGTATCCATGCAGCCTTGGACAGACAGCATCCAGTCTACTGGTCTCCTTAGCCCTGCTCTTTCTGCTGTGGCCCTAAGATCAACTAACTAAAGTTTGTTAGGGGAATAGTGCTTTGTAGAAAGGTGTCAGTGGGAAGAATAAGTGAGTGCACACACGCCCCTCCCCATACAGCATTGTCTAGTTCAGGGTGAGAGGGAACTTGTTCTTAGCAAAGAAGCGACATGTGCTGGTGTGGCTGATATATAGCGTCATGCTGATACTTCACACATTAATGTAAGGTTTATTTTTATAGTTTTTATTTTCTCTCTGTCTCAGATTTTACATCTTCCCATAGTAGTTCTGCTGTTCCAGTCAGTAAACTTATATTTGTCTGCACCTCCATGCTTCCTCCTTTACCTTGCTTTGCTCCTGTTGGCTGCCCTAAATCTCTTTAACCAGCTAACCTCACACCAGAATCACATTCAAAAGAATATTAAATGAATCCACAGTGGAGGAATTTATATATTTATTTACTTATTAGTACTGCTTAGGTCCAGTTTCACATATTGCATTTTTTTTTTAAATGATTAGCCCAGCAGTGGATGATCCACCGCTGGGCTAATAATAATAAAAAAAATTGATTTAGTTGTTTTTTGGGATGTTGGGGTGGAGAGCAAAATTGCATGGGGTGGGGTGGGGGGGCCCAAGAAAATTTTTGCCCAGGGTCCAATCAATATTAAAGACAGCTCTGTCTAACATGATCATGCAGATTGAATTCAACCATATAATTTCTGTTTGCATCAATTTTTTATGAGGGGGTGGGGTGGCAGATCTAGGATAATGAATGATCTTATATCCTCTAGAAGAAGTCAACCTCAAAACCATTTCTGTTCTCCATATTCACCCCAGTACTCTATAATTACCTAGAAGATTTTCTGGAATAGTAGATTATTTTAGGAGAATGATCTATTAACATTTTTTTTTTTTTTAAATGGGAAAGTACAGCAACTGACACATTTTCAAAGGAGAACTAGAAAATAGATAAGTCTTGTACCAAATGCAGGGTTTCTAGTTTCTGACCCAAAGAGATGACAATTTAATCAGGAATTTGGCTATTTATACTTGAATATATAGGGTTCTGTAATTTATATATTTAGTTTAAGATGAAACAGTGGTTATACACTCAGATATCTTTGTCTAGAGGAGGAGTAGAAGGATACAGTTGAGTGTCATTGTATTATAAATCATTGAATTAAAGTAATGGTATGATCTCCCATGCAGAAATGATACATTGAGGGAATAGTAGTGGCCTAAATATTGTTGGTGTTCTCCTGCCGAAGGATCATTAGAGAAGAATGTGAATTTAAGGACATGGAATGTAAAATCTAATCTAGAATATTTTAAGGATATTATGAGTGGGAAGGCTATGTTGAAGAGAGGGATTCACAGTGTCAATAGGAAACAGAAATCTCCAGTAGAAAGTATATGGAGCTATGGCCTTGTTCTTTTACTGTGTAAAAGTAGTTTTGTTACTTTTGTTAGGGTTTCTAAAGTAAAGTAGGAAGAGAAAAAGTCAGAATTCAGGGTGTTGGGAAGAATTAAAGCCAAGAAAGTGTAGGAGGCATTTAAATACCAAACATTCCAGAAGTTTAGAAGTAAAAGGAATCAGAAACACAGATGCAAAACAAGTAACTGTGGGGGTTGGCTTTGTTTAGTGTGTTATTGTAATTCTGGACAAAACAAGTCTGGTCCCTAGTAAAGAGCTGAAGAAGAGACAAAATAAGAGATTATACAGAAGCAAATACATTTAGGTAATTAATAATGTGTATGTTTTATATGTAATAGGGATATGTTAGTTATAGGTCCAGTAAGGAGCTAACCAATAGACAACCCTAAAATATAAGATTAGCCCCTCCTCCTATCAACTCAACATATACCTGTATTTGTTTTTAAATGGATATTAAATACAAAGGTCTAGATTGCAAGTGGTGTGCTAATGTTGGCACTGGCGATATTAAATTATTGGGCCAATGCTAACTTGCATGCGTATCACAAGTTGAAGGTAAATGTGACCGTTGGGTTAGCACAACTGAAGTTCCCGCGTAAAGGGTTAGGGCTAAATAAATAGTTGCACTAAACACAACATACATACATTAAAATAAATTGTTACACTCATATATACACTATCTAATAAAAATTATTCATATAAATATTTTTTAAAAAAATGATATGGGTTAAAAGGTACATAGTATATGACAAGGTATTTAAATTGAATTATATGTGTATATATGTGTATTTATGTGTTTCTGTGTGAATATATCTAAGTATATACACACGCCCTTTCCACTCAAATACCTACCAATATGAAAAAACATTTTTATTAAATTGTAATATTTAATAATGTTTTACTGTGTATTTATTTTTAATGTTTTACTGTGTAAATAGTTTACATTCCAATGTTCTTCACATAGGGGAAAAGGTATATATATATTATATATATATATATATAATTTTATTTTTTACAATAAAAAATACATTAGATAAGTGTTAGTTTTTTTTTTCAGTTTTCACTCTCCATTAAACATGGGAAGAAGACGTTAACACAATCATGATAGCCGAAGTCTTCATGTTAGCTTGTATCAGCTTTCGACTGCTTGCAAACAATTTACATGTAATAGTGAAAGCGCTAAATAGCGCACCACTTGTTATCTGGCCCTAAATACATTTTATAAACATAGTATTGAGGTTATTGTCTGTGTACTTCTAGTTATAGGTTGTGCCATGTTGAAATTTATCTTTCACTACATTCCAGCGCTGACCTTTTTGCATATGTACAGTAACTCTCCTTAGATTAGATAGAGGTTATGAAATGCACTTCTTTACAGAAAGGTTGATTGATTCATGGAATAAACTTCCACAAGAGGTGGTAATGACAAACACTGTGGGGGACTTCAAGAATGCCTGGGATAAGCATAAGGTTATCTTACAAACTAGAGAAGTTTATAATTTTCGGAAATATCAGGCAGACTTGCTGGGCCTATGGTTCTTAGCTGCCGTCAAAATCTATGTTTCTATGTTAAACATATTTAGTGTTTGGCGTCCCTTTAAGGGTACTGATAGTTTTCAGACATCTAGAGAGGCTCTAAAGCAAAAAATGTAAGTCTTTCATTTTTAAAATATTTTTTTTAATATACTATGGGCTCTTTTTGAGTGTGGTCTTGTTATAATCAATTTAAAATAGACCCGTACATTTGTTAATAACAACCACCAATAATGTTTATACAGTCTTTATCCCATTGGAGATTACAGCTTTTTAGTCTAAATAGTGAAGACTTGAATCAGATGTTTAAGCTATTTTTAGAAACAAAAACCCCCATAAAAAAATAGCAATATATTTCTTTAGATTTAGTGACCTTTAAAAAGTAGGTTAGTGTATATTTATTTTTTATATGGGTCCTTTCCAGTGTCAATAATTTTGACACACATTTTTGAGAAATAAATGTATAATATGAGGAATCTAATTAGTAAATAGAGTCATTAATAAAGAAATAATTGATAAAAATACAATACAGTCCAAAAGTTAGAAAATTTCACCCCATCTTATTACCTATGCTGTTAATTGTATACATCCTTTTTGTCTTATTTTTATCAACCGTACTGATAATTTTAATATAGATATAGATAAGATTGATAAAAAAAATAAAATTTTAATTAAATGATCGTCCCTCAATAAATTAGTTTGAGTTAATATTTCTGTTTTACAGATGTACATAATCAATGCACTTGTACCTCGTTTAGTTAAGTATGAGAATATAACAGTGATCACTGGTTTACGTACTATTTTTTATATACAAAATGACGTTATTTTCAAATCCCAATTGATATAGATGATAGTTATGGACAATCTAAACTTCTTATATATGGTGTCAATAACTGGGATGAGATTAGGTAAAGAGGGTGTCAGATGCTGCACATGAAGACTCATTGTTAAGCTGTCTGTTTTGTCACGATTCTCAGCTTCCACCTTACACAAAAGTATGATTATTTATTTCTGTATTGAGCTGTCAGGTAGTAGAGCACTCACTTAGGTACTTATACTATAGTCATCAGTATGCATAGCTAATAACATGGTATCTGACATGAAGTCACTATCCGAGGGTCGTTTTGAGGGAAATTCCTGGTAGGTGGGCATAGATGGAAGGGTTCTGGAAAATGGCTTTATTTTTAGCATCTAGCAGAAATTAGCATGAATTTATGAACATACCAACACATGCCCTCCTATGGTGTTCATCTTTTTAATTGTACCAATTATGCACAGCATTATGGAATGCCCCCTGAAGACCCATCTCAAGGGAGATGACAAGCTATGTGTGTGTGGTTCCTTCTAAACCCCAATTCTGCTGAGAGCTAGCAAACTGATCATTTGGTCATTATATATATATTTGGCTTATTTTTTTAGCAAATCTACTAATAATTTTATGATAGATAGATAGATAGCAAGATAGATAGATGATATATATATATATATATATATATATATATATATATATATATATATATATATATATATATATATATATAGGGAGAGAGAGAAATAGATAGATGATAGATAGATAGACAGACATAAATAGATAGAAAGAGATAGATAGATAGATAGAAGAAACTTTTATTATAGACTTTATCTGAAATACTTTTGACTTCTATATCTTCTGTATATTAAGACAAGCATTTCAGAGGAAATATCTACACTGGAGTTTAATACACATGCTCCTTCTGACCTAAGCACAAAAGACCAAACCTGTTTACTGTGCTATTTGCTAAACTAAGCTTTGAAGTGGACATAGTCTTAGGCAATCCTTGACTGTGACATAAAGACGGTGCTTATTGGCATTTTCACTGCTGGATCCTGTCAGATTTTGACAGCACCAAACTGTAGTAATTTCTTATCCATTCCACGGTGCAATCTACTTTACAGTTTTGTGCAGAACAGAAAACACTCAGAAAGGACTCACTCGTCTTCCAGAGCTTAGATCGCTCTATAGTGTTATTGATTAGTGATTTAGAATGTCAGATTATTAATTGTCTGAAGCACTCAACAACGTTATAGTCAGGCTGGTTGAGGCTATGCGTTTAAAACATTTTTTCTTAGGTCTTAATTTTTTATTCTTTTTTTGAATTGTCAGATAACCCCTTGTGCTATTGCTTTTCACACTCCAATCTTTGCCAAAACACCTGTATCCACCTCTATTTACCTTGGTTTTTTAAAGGGACGTAAAAAATTTAATTTTGTTAGTCAATAAAGTTCTGTGTTTTTAATTCTGGCAGTGGCCTACTAACAATTCATGGAGACTGTTTGGGATCATGAAGATGGTGGCAGAGTTGATTGAGGAGTGGACAGATCAGGTGTCACTATGTGATCTCTGGCAAACTAGCATTCTTATATGGTCTTGAGGAGGTGCAGGAGGGACAGCTGGCATAGCTTCCAAACTTTATCAATTTCCAAAATGCAGAATAGTTGAGAGAAAGAGTTTTAAAAGACTTTAAAAAGAATTTGATTTTAAATGCTGTTAAAATTGCTGCCCAGTTAAATGTCTCTTTAAAGGGATAGTCCAGTCAAAATTAAACTTTTATGATTCAGATAGAACAATTTTAGGCAAATTTCTAATTTACTCCTATTATCCATTTTTTTTTCGTAAACTTGGTATCTTTATTTGAAAAAGCAAGAATGTAAGCTTAGGAGCCAGACCATTTTTGGTTCAACACCTGGGTAGCACTTGCTGATTGGTGGCTACATTTAGACACCAATCATCAAGCACTACCCAGGTGCTGAACCAAAAACAAAAATGGGTCGGCTCTTAAAGGGACATGAAAGCCAATTTTTTTCTTTCGTGATTTAGAAAGAGCATGTCATTTTAAACAACTTTCTAATTTACTTCTATTATCTAATTTGCTTCATTCTCTTGATATCACTTGCTGAAAAGCATATCTAGATATGCTCAGTAGCTGCTGATTGGTTGCTGCACCTAGAGGCCTTGTGTGATTGGCTCACACATGTGCATTGCTATTTCTTCAACAAAGAATATCTAAAGAATTGAGCAAATTAGATAATAGAAGTAAATTGGAAAGTTGTTTAAAATTGCATGCCCTATCTGAATCATGAAAGTTTAATTTTGACTAGACTGTCCCTTTAAGCTTACCTTCTTGCTTTTTCAAATAAAGATACAGAGAGAGTGAAGAAAAATTGATAATAGGAGTAAATTAGAGAGTTGCTTAAGATTGCATGTTCTCTCTGAATCATGAAAGTTTATTTTGACTAAACTATCCCTTTAAGGAATGAGGACTTGTTGCACAACTCTTCCAGCCTATTTTCAGTTTATAAACGGCTTACTATGAGAGTGAAATTATGGATTTTTTCAGCCATTATTAAAGATTGCTTTTGCTACATATAATTTCTATTATTTTGCTATTCCAAGAAGTTTGATGGTCTATCGTTTTTGTTTACCACCGGAAGTCTCAGGGGCAGCTGTAGAAAAAAAAAATGTTGCAGGGCACAAGCTTATATTCCCTGCTAAACTCCAGTGATGTGGGGCTGGGGTTTGAGAGACTTGTGAGTAGCAGTATGTTCTGTAAGTGTAGTCAGGGCAGGTGTGGCAGAGCTATGTGCTTTGCATGGGCAGAGCTGAGCAATTTGGGTGCGTGGGGAGATAATCTAGGGGCCATAGAAAGGAACGGCAGGGGCAATATTTAACTTTGACCCTCAGCCAAGAGAGCTTCTTTACTCAGTTGAGGTAGCAAAATATTGGGGTGCTTTTGAACACCTGGGGCCCGATCCAATATGCAGCGTCGCCCGCAAAAGCCAGTGACGCCGATTTTCGAGCTGTTTTGGTATCACATATACGGCGTAACATACAAGTTATGCGCGTATATTTCACCCGTCACCCGCAATTTTTACTCCCATAAGCTAACATAGAACCGAGTTGTAAATCGGTATCCAATATCCAGCGCAAGGACTTACGTGGCGAAAATTGAGAAATCTTACTCCATTTTTACCTCGCCATAAAAGGCAGCCGTAGCAAGCCTTGTGCTCAGTATGGGAGCACTGTAACTCCCGAAAAGGCCTGCAAAAATAAACTAACGAGAAAAAAAGGCTTGGAGCGTATATAAAAGCCAATTAATATGGGTGCAGTATACTCACTCCATAAGATGAATCTGTACAGCTGGAAAGAAATGTGGCATCAGATGGTAAAGGGTCCACAGGGTCCTGGTATCAAATATTGATTTCTCAGAGATATCCAAAAATTTGATCTATAGGTAAGGAGATTCCGGCCCGGCACAGCAAAAACAAGATCTTTGTCAGTCTTTCAACAAAGGATAAAAATATTTTATTTGCTCAACGCGTTTCAACGTATTCCACGCCTTTATCAAGAGCATATATAAAAACAACAAGTAAAACAGGTAAAACCAAATGTTAAGTGAAATCAATATTTGATACCAGGACCCTGTGGACCCTTTGCCATCTGATGCCACATTTCTTTCCAGCTGTACAGATTCATCTTATGGAGTGAGTATACTGCACCCATATTAATTGGCTTTTATATACGCTCCAAGCCTTTTTTTCTCTTTATTCATCAGAGAAAATCATCCAATAGACCTGCGCCATCTATCACCATTTTCTATCTATATACAGTCTAAAGGAGAGACTGCAAGAAGGCTGCGGTCTGACATAAAGGAGAGTATCAGCTCTTAGTTCATTTCTTACAGAATATTGTGTTTTTTCCATCTAACACTTCTGTATATTGTTTTTTTTTTTTTTAAATAAACTAACACCTAACGCATGCGCAATGTCTATCTACCTGTCAACCACAATCCCCCACCACAATAACTAATAAAGTGTATTAACCCCTATATCCGCCATCAAACCCACACCACAAATAATAACTCAATTATTAACCCCTAAATCCGCCAACCCCAACATCGCAAACTACCTATTAAAACTATTAACCCTTAATCCGCCATTAACCCACAACGCAATAAACCTATCCAAGTATTAACCCCTAAACCGTCAAAGCCCAAAACGCAATAAACCTATTAAAGTATTAACCTCTAAACCGCCATAGGCCACAACGCAATACACCTATTAAAGTATTAACCCCTAAACCGCCAAAGCCCACAATGCAATAAACCTAACCCCCCCTAACCTAACACCCCCTAAATGAACTAAAATTACCTAATTTACAAAATACTAAAGTTACTCTTAAATTACAAAAAACTAACACTACTTTAAAAATACAAATAAACTAGGTATTAATTAAAGGGGCAGTCTAATCAAAATTCTGCAGTAGACTATCCCTTTAAGCTAGAATTACAGAAAATAAAAAAATCTAAGATTACAGAAAATAATAAAGAAAATTACAAAATTTAAAAAAAATTATACCTAATCCCTATGAAAATAAAAAAGCCCACCCAAAATTAAAACACCCCCTAATCTAATAAACTACCAGTAGCCCTTAAAAGGGCTTTTTGCAGGGCATTGTCCCAAGATAATCAGCTCTTTTGCCAAACAAATAAACAAAGCCCCCCCCCTAACAGTAAACCCCCCCCCCCCCCCACCCACTAAACCCCCCACCAAAAAATACTAACACTAAAAACCCTAAACTACCCATTGCCCTGAAAATGGCATTTGTTGGGCATTGCCCTTAAAAGGGCATTTGTTGGGCATTGCCCTTAAAAGGGCATTTAGCTCTATTTTCAGGGCAATGGGTATTATTTTCTGTAATCTTAGATTTTTTTTTTCTGTAACTCTATCTTAAAGGGACAGTCTACTCCAGAATTTTGATTAGACTGCCCCTTTATACTTAGTTTTTTTTATCTTTAAAGTAGTGTTAGCTTTTGTGTAATTTAAGAGTAACTTTAGTATTTTGTAAATTAGGTAATTTTGATTCATTTAGGGGGTGTTAGGTTAGGGGTTAGGTTTATTGCGTTGTGGGCTATGGCGGTTTAAGGGTTAATATTTGAATAGGTTTATTGCGTTGTGGGCTATAGCAGTTTAGGGGTTAATACTTTAATAGGTTTATTGCGTTGTGGGTTAATGGCGGATTAAGGGTTAATAGTTTTAATAGATAGTTTGCGATGTTGGGGTTGGCGGATTTAGGGGTTAATAATTGAGTTATTACTTGCGGTGTTGGTTTGATAATTTAATTAGGCTTATTGCGTTGTGGGGGGTTGTTGGTCTAGGGGTTAATACATTTATTATTAGTAGTGAGAGGGAGGATTGCGGATATAGGGGTTTTACGTGTCGGGCTTATTTTTGGGAGACTTTTACGGGAGATTTGTTATTTTCTTTACTTTTTTTAGGCGCTGGCAGTTTCTAAAGTGCCGTAAGTCACTGACGACTCCAGAAATTTGTATTTATGCTCATTTCTGGACATCGCTAGTTTATCTGACTTACGGCACTTAGGAAATGCCGGCGCCGCATATGTAATAGCCCTATGTGCTAGGTGAAATTACGGGCGGTGCGGGTTTCTGCGCTTACACTGAAACCTGCGCTGTATATTGGATCGGGCCCCTGTTCTCCTGTTATAGACCCACCACTAGTCCTTTTGCAAAATCTCCTCTAATTTTTATTTTTATGTTATGCCTCTTGAGTATATAGTGATTGTGGCCTTACGACCAGTTCAGATTAGCAACGAGACCAGATGCTTTCTGATTTCTTTTTTAAATGGCTCAGGATCAAAGTTGGCTTCTTATGTTGGCTGAAGTTATTTTTGTTTTACTTATTTCAGTTCAATCCTCTTAACTGCACAATTATTGTCCCTATAGCTTAGAAAACAAAAACTGATCAGCTGTGTTTAATTCACTCATTGATCACAACTACTGTAAGATCAATTGAGCCGAAATAACAAAGGCATCTTCATTATTTTATGCATTTTGATGTGTATTGATCTCAAGTAGCATGCGGCGCTCAGAGAATGTAAATACAGATAAAGATTTTTTTTTGGCATTGAGTTTCAATGAAAGATACCAACATGTCAGTGGATAGTGTTTATTTGTGTCTTTTTGATCAAGGTAACATCTAGCATTTTACTCCTTATGCTAAACTTTTAAGCAGATGTTACCATTGCATAAAAACAAATAAAACCGTTCTATGTCAAATACATCCTGCGGAGAATACTTAATGTGTACTGCAGGATTTTTTTATGATGGGCTCAGTACAAATATAAAGATGTAAATAATAATAAATGTGACTCCAAGAATATTTAAAATCAAATAAATTATCAAATTTAATCAGATTCCTAATGCTTTAGTGTCTATATCTCAAAGCATGTGAAAGAATATTATGTATTCATGGGACTTTAAAAGACAAAATAAATGCTAGACAGAACGATGTACCCGAAGCAAAGATTAGCTTCAGAATAATTTGAAGATTTATTTATTTTTTTGAAATTATATTACTTGTTTAAGTATAGAAGAAATATTTATAACGCTTTAGGGCCAGATTATGAGTAGAGCACTAGTATTACTAGTTGAGTGCCCTCGTGGTCGCATTGCAGGTAAGCTATACGCTCATGAGTGCGCTTCCATAGGCTCCAATGGGAGCCTCGTTCTCATACCGTCAGACACGGCAGAGAACCTAGCGCAGAGAAAGGGGTAAGTCGCATATATTTATGTGTTTATTTGTGTATATACACATATTAACATATAAATATATGAAGGAAGCAAACAGAGGCACCACAATGGCCTAGTACCACCAGATAAAGTGATAAATAAAGACCGGACAAATGGTTACTCACAAACGTGATGCACCCAATGGTGCTATTGGGACAGGCTGAAACTTCCCAGTAGTCCAGCTCACTAGCTGGGACTAGACAGGAGTCCAGAGTAAGAGGGTTCCAGGGGGATCACCACTGACACCACCTATATGGGAATGTAAAGCAAACCAACATGGCCCAGTACCTCCAGGTCCAATACAAGCAGACTGGGACTTCACAGCCTCCCAGCAAACTGAACTCCACTGCAAACCAGGTAGTACTCCAAGTTCCAAGGAATAGGGTGATAAAATCCAAACAGCAGCAAGTGTATATATTTAAAAACAATATTAAAGCAACGCGTTTCTCAGCCTCTATGGGGCTCTTTCTTAAGGCTATTTTCTAGAGAGGCTGAGAAACGTGTTTGGAGTTTATCATCCTATTCCTCGGAACTTAGAGTACTACCTGGTTTGAAGTAGAGTTCAGTTTGATGGGCGGCTGTGAAGTTCCGGTCTGCATGTATTTCCATCTTGTAAGTACAACGATATCTTACAACTCTGCTTGATTAGACTGTACTGGGCCATGGTGGTTTGCTTTACATTCCCATATAGGTGGTGTCAGTGGTGATCCCCCATCATTTTCAGAGTAATATTACAAGAAAAGAACACAAAATAAATACTGAAAGTATATAGATTTTTTTTTCAGGCACTAATAAAGTTTGTCAAAAGTTCTGAGATAAGGAGGCAGTCTGCAGAGGCTTAAATACAAGGCAATCAAAGTGGTAAAAAGTGTATTAATATAACAGTGTTATGCAAAACTGAGGAATGGGTAATAAAGGGATTATCTGTCGTTTTAAACAATACAATTTTTGGTGCATGTTTTCTTTTTTCTTTTTTGTTAATAAACTGTTATTATTCATTCTGACCTCTGGTGTGCCAGGATTTTCTTTCTGTTTCAGACTCTACTATCAGCCATGCACAAAGCATCTAGCTCTTGTTAGTTTCAGTACAATTTTTAAACAGCTTTAAGATAACTATTTCCCTGTAAAAAATATATTTACTATGGTTAATTGATGCAGTTTAATATGCATTATAAGATCTTCATAGCTTTAAGGAGAGACAGCAAAGTCAGAATGAAACTGTAATGATTTAAAAACAGAATACAAATTCCAAATTTACTTCTACTATCTAATTTGCTTAATTCTCTTGGTATCCTTTGTTAAAAAGCATACCCACATAGGCTCAGGGGCAGCACTGCACTACTGGGGTTCTGGTGCTGATTGGTGGCTGCACATAAATGCCTCTTGTCATTGGCTCACTCAATTTCTTCAGCTAACTCCCAGTTGTGCATTGCTGGTCATTCAACATAGGATACCAAGAGAATGAAGCCAATTTGATTATAGATGATAACTGAAAACTTGTTTAAAAGTGTATGTTCTATCTAAATCATTTAATGAAAAAAGTAAGGTTTCATGTCCCTTTAATATATATTTAAAAACAGGCAGATGACATATAGAAACGAAGCAGATTTAAGACTGTATCTGCCACTAGGGAAACAAAGATTAATTTGCAAAACATTGTTTATATATATATATATATATATATAAAACTAATTGGCCAAGTGTTGTACTTTCAGTGCCTGTTCAAACCTTAGGGTTGCAGGTTCAAATCTTGCCAGAGTAAGTTCACCTTTTCGTCATTCTGAGATTCAACCTTTTTTTTATTTAGTTTACCAAACAACACTAGACATTCTTTTATTTTATGTAATGAGTCCAAACAATAGGAAAATATTTTGGCTATAACTATATATCATGTTGGTTAAATAAATGTCATTAAGATGAGTAGTAGTAGCTGTCATTTATTGTGTGCTAATTATCAGTTAAAATTCAGGACCTGTGTACTAAGCATTTTGAGTTTGTTGTGGATAAAAGTTCTATATAAATAATGCAATTAATATTTCAGCCAATACTAAGAAAGATTATTATTATACCAAACAGTTTAGAGTTACAGTCAGATGAATGAGTGCAGGTACAAATCCTCAAGTCCGGAATTCCAAAATCCAAACTTTTTAATTAATATTTTTTTAAAAAATAGAAATGATCTGAAATTACAATTTCTTTCCTATGACATGGAGAGTCCACAACGTCATTTCAATTACTAGTGGGATATTTACTCCTGGCCAGCAGCACCCCAGCAGAGCTGTTAAGTGTCACTTCCCTTACCTATAACCCCCACTCATTCTCTTTGCCTCCTTCAATGGAGGACGTGCAAAGTTGTTGTCTGAAGATATTTAATCCTTTTTTAGTACTGAGATTACTGGTGGAAAGGGGTCTTTTCTACCTCAGGACAAGAAGAATAGACCTAAGGGTCGCCAAAGCTCTAATTTTCGTTCCTTTCATAACTTCAAAGGGCAAAAGTCCCCCTCTTCCTCCTCCAAGAAGGAGCAGTCCAAGGGGGGTAGTTATCAAGCCGTCTACTTTTCTTGCTTCGCCGGCCCAATACGCCCGCCTAAGCTCGCCTACCTTCGCCGCCGCGGACCTGAAAAAATACGCCTAAGTTATCAAATAAAGCTGTCAAAAAGCCGCGGGGCGATGAGCAGCGGACTGTGACAGTTATCACTCATCCGATCTCGCTGCCCTTCGGCTTTTTCCCAGCTTTATTGCTAGCCTGTCACTAAGCACTCACACTAAACTACACTGTTCTATCCCTATACCGGCGCCCCCGGAGCCTCCCGCAACTCAATAAAGTTACTAATCCCTAAACCGCCGCTCCTAGACCCCGCCGCAACTCTTATAAATGTATTAACCCCTAAACCGCCGCTCCCGGACACCGCTACCACCTACAGTATACCTAGTAACCCCTATCCTGCCCCCCCATACCGTCGCCCTCTATAATAAAATTATTAACCCCTATCCTGCTGATCCCGCACCTCTCCGCAACTAAATAAATAGTTTAACCCCTAAACCGCCGCTCCATGAACCCGCCGCAACCTATATTAAACATATTTACCCCTATCCTGCCCCCCCCCACCGTCGTCACCTATAATAAATTTATTAACCCCTAATCTGCCTCCCCTACACCGTCGCTCCCTATAATAAATTTATTAACCCCTATCCTGCCCCCCACTACGCCGCCGCCACTGTAATAAAATTATTAACCCCTAAACCTAAGTCTAACCCTAACGCCCCCCTAACTTAAATATTAATTAAATAAATCTAAATAAATTAACTCTTATTAAGTAAATGAATCCTATTTAAAACTAAATACTTACCTTTAAAATAAACCCTAATATAGCTACAATATAAATAATAATTATATTCTAGCTATCTTAGGATTTATTTTTATTTTACAGGTACCTTTCAATTTATTTTAACCATGTACAATAACTATTAAATAGTTATTAACTATTTAATAGCTTACCTAGCTAAAATAAAGAGAAATGTACCTGTGAAATAAATCCTAACCTAAGTTACAATTACACCTAACACTACACTATACTTTAATAAATTATTCCTATTTAAAGCTAAATACTTACCTGTAAAATAAACCCTAAGATAGCTACAATGTAATTAATAATTATATTATAGCTATCTTAGGATTTATATTTATTTTACAGGTAACTTTGTATTTATTTTAGCTAGTTAGAATAGTTATTAAATAGTTATTAACTATTTAATAACTACATAGCTAAAAGAAATACAAAATTACCTGTAAAATAAATAATAACTTAAGTTACAATTAAACCTAATACTACACTATCATTAAATTAATTAAATAAATTAACTACAAATAACTACAATTAAATACAATTACATAAACTAACTAAAGTACAAAAAATAAAAAAAGCTAAGTTACAAAAAATAAAAAAATAAGTTACAAACATGTTACAAATATTACAACAATTTTAAGATACTTACACCTAATCTAAGCCCCCTAATAAAATAACAAACCCCCCCAAAATAAAAAAATGCCCTATCCTATTCTAAATTAAATAAATTTCAAAGCTCTTTTACCTTACCAGCCCTTAAAAGGGCCATTTGTGGGGGCATGCCCCAAAGATAACAGCTCTTTTGCCTGTAAAAGAAAAATACAACCCCCCCCACCAACATTAAAACCCACCACCCACATACCCCTAATCTAACCCAAACCCCCCTTACAAAAACCTAACACTAATCCCCTGAAGATCATCCTACCTTGAGTCGTCTTCACTCAGCCGAGCCACCGATGGAACTGAAGAGGACATCCGGAGCGGAAGAAGTTAATCCTCCAAGCCGCGCTGAAGAAATCTTGCATCCGATGAAGTCATCATCCAGGCGGCGCTGAAGAAAAGTCTTCGATCCGTCCGATGTCATCTTCAAAGAGGCGCTGAAGAGGTCTTCTATCCGGGCGAAGTCATCTTCCAAGCCGGGTCTTGAATCTTCCTTCCGCCGACGCGGAACCACCTTCTTCACCGACGGACTACGACGAATGACGGCTCCTTTAAGGGACGTCATCCAAGATGGCGTCCCCTCAATTCCGATTGGCTGATAGGATTCTATCAGCCAATCGGAATTAAGGTAGGAAAATCTGATTGGCTGATGGAATCAGCCAATCAGATTCAAGTTCAATCCGATTGGCTGATCCAATCAGCCAATCAGATTGAGCTCACATTCTATTGGCTGATCGGAACAGCCAATAGATTGCGAGCTCAATCTGATTGGCTGATTCCATCAGCCAATCAGATTTTTCCTACCTTAATTCCGATTGGCTGATAGAATCCTATCAGCCAATCGGAATTGAGGGGACGCCATCTTGGATGACGTCCCTTAAAGGAGCCGTCATTCGTCGTAGTCCGTCGGTGAAGAAGGTGGTTCCGCGTCGGCGGAAGGAAGATTCAAGACCCGGCTTGGAAGATGACTTCGCCCGGATCGAAGACTTTTCTTCAGCGCCGCCTGGATGATGACTTCATCGGATGGAAGATTTCTTCAGCGCCGCTTGGAGGATTAACTTCTTCCGCTCCGGATGTCCTCTTCAGTTCCATCGGTGGCTCGGCTGAGTGAAGACGACTCAAGGTAGGATGATCTTCAGGGGATTAGTGTTTTTGTAAGGGGGGTTTGGGTTAGATTAGGGGTATGTGGGTGGTGGGTTTTAATGTTGGGGGGGGGTTGTATTTTTCTTTTACAGGCAAAAGAGCTGTTTTCTTTGGGGCATGCCCCCACAAATGGCCTTTTTAAGGGCTGGTAAGGTAAAAGAGCTTTGAAATTTATTTAATTTAGAATAGGGTAGGGCATTTTTTTATTTTGGGGGGGTTTGTTATTTTATTAGGGGGCTTAGATTAGGTGTAAGTAGCTTAAAATTGTTGTAATATTTGTAACATGTTTGTAACTTATTTTTTTATTTTTTGTAACAGCTTTTTTTATTTTTTGTACTTTAGTTAGTTTATGTAATTGTATTTAATTGTAGTTATTTGTAGGTAATTTATTTAATTAATTTAATGATAGTGTAGTATTAGGTTTAATTGTAACTTAAGTTAGGATTTATTTTACAGGTAATTTTGTATTTCTTTTAGCTATGTAGTTAATAAATAGTTAATAACTATTTAATAACTATTCTAACTAGCTAAAATAAATACAAAGTTACCTATAAAATAAATATAAATCCTAAGATAGCTATAATATAATTATTAATTATATTGTAGCTATCTTAGGGTTTATTTTACAGGTAGGTATTTATTTTTAAATAGGAATAATTTATTAAAGTATAGTGTAGTGTTAGGTGTAATTGTAACTTAGGTTAGGATTTATTTCACAGGTACATTTCTCTTTATTTTAGCTAGGTAAGCTATTAAATAGTTAATAACTATTTAATAGTTATTGTACATGGTTAAAATAAATTGAAAGGTACCTGTAAAATAAATATAAATCCTAAGATAGCTAGAATATAATTATTATTTATATTGTAGCTATATTAGGGTTTATTTTAAAGGTAAGTATTTAGTTTTAAATAGGATTCATTTACTTAATAAGAGTTAATTTATTTAGATTTATTTAATTAATATTTAAGTTAGGGGGGCGTTAGGGTTAGACTTAGGTTTAGGGGTTAATAATTTTATTACAGTGGCGGCGGCGTAGTGGGGGGCAGGATAGGGGTTTATAAATTTATTATAGGTGGCGACGGTGTAGGGGGGGCAGATTAGGGGTTAATAAATTTATTATAGGTGGCGACGGTGTAGGGGGGCAGGATAGGGGTTAATACATTTAATATAGGTTGCGGCGGGTTCAGGGAGCGGCGGTTTAGGGGTTAATATGTATAGAGTAGCTTGCGGTGGGCTCCGGGAGCGGCGGTTTAGGAGGTAATAACTTTATTTAGTTGCGGCGGTGTAGGGGGGGACAGATTAGTGGTGTTTAGACTCGGGGTACATGTTAGGGTGTTAGGTGCAGACATCTCCCATAGAAATCAATGGGATGTCTGTCAGCAGCGAACTTGTACTTTCGCTATGGTCAGACTCCCATTGATTCCTATGGGATACGCCGTCTCCAGGGGTGGCGGATTGAAAACCAGGTACGCTGGGCCGTAAAAGTGCCGAGCGTACCTGCTAGTTTTTTGATAACTAGCAAAAGTAGTGAGAATGTGCCGCACTTGTGTGCGGAACATCTGGAGTGACATAAGAATCGATCTGTGTCGGACTGAGTCCGGCGGATCGATGCTTACGTCACAAAATTCTACTTTTGCCGGTCTCGAGCCTTTGATAACTAAGGTGAATCAGCCTCGCCACAAATACGCTGCGGAATTACAGCGTATTTGAGGTTGACGGCTTGATAACTAGGCCCCCAAGTCTTCTTGGAGATCCAGTCAGCCTTGGAATAAGGGGAAGCAAGCAAAGAAGCTTTCATCTGAAGCTAAATCAGAATGAAGGGTCCGCCCCCGGTCCGGTATTGGATCAAGTGGGGGGCAGACTTTTGTTTTTTTGTCAAGCTTGGATATGCGATGTCCCAGATCCTTGGGCTGTGGACATAGTTTCTCAGGGTTACAAAATAGGATTCAAGACTTGTCCTCCCAGGGGCAGATTCATCCTCTCAAGGCTATCTGCATACCAGATAAAAAGAGAGGCCTTCTTAAGCTGCGTTTAGGATCTTTTCTCCCTGGGAGTGATTGTTCCAGTTCCTGTAAGGGAACAGGGTTAAGGATTCTTTTCAAATCTATTTGTGGTTCCCAAAAAAGAGGGAACCTTTCGACACATTTTAGATCTAAAATGTCTCAACAAATTCCTCAGGGTGCTGTCCTTCAAAATGGAAATCGTTCTTTCTATTCCTCCTTTGGTCCAAAAGGGTCAGTCCATGACGACCATAGACCTGAAGGACGCATATCTGCATGTTCCCATTCACAGGGATCATCACCAGTTCCTGAGATTTGCTTTTCTAGACAAGCACTTTCAATTTGTTGCTCTTCGATTTGGCCTTGCCACAGCTCCCAGAATTTTCACAAAGGTTCTCGGGTCTTTTTTGGTAGTTGTTAGGTCTCAGGGAATTGCGGTGGCGCCTTACCTGGACGACATCTTGGTTCAATTTTCATCTTTTCAACTAGCAAACTCTCATACAAAAATCTTTTTATCTTTTCTACGTTCCGACTGATGGAAAGTGAATCTGGAGACCAGTTCCCTTGTTTCAGCTACAAGGGTGTGTTTCTTAGGGACCATCATAGATTCTCGCTTCATGTCTCTCTCTCCAGTCTACTGTTCATCCATCAGTGGCTCAATGCATGGAGGTAATTGGTCTGATGGTTGCTTCCATGGACATCATTCCTTTTGCTCAATTCCATCTGAGATCTCTGCAACTATGTATGCTCAGTCAGTGGAACAGAGACCATTGAGATCTATCTCAGAGGATAGATCTGGATCCTCTAACAAGAGACTCTCTCGCATGGTGGATTTCTCAGGATTATCTGTCTCAGGGCACATGCTTCCGGAGACCCTCCTGGTTGATTGTGACCACTGACGCCAGCCTGCTAGGCTGGGGAGCAGTCTGGGGCTCGTTAAAAGTTCAGGTCCTGTGGACTCAGGAGGAGTCCTCTCTCCCCATAAACATCTTAGAATTAAGAGCAATCTTCAATGCCTTGATAGCTTGGCCTCAGTTGTCTTTAGCCCGGTTTATTAGATTCCAGTCAGACAACATCACCTCAGTGGCTTACATCAACCAACAGGGAGGAACTCAGAGTTCCTTGGCCATGAAAGAGGTGACTCGCATTATTCAGTGGGCCAAAGCTCACGATTTTCTCTGCCATCCACATTCCAGGAGTGGACAACTGGGAGGTGGATTTTCTGAGCAGAGAGACCTTTCATCCCGGGGAGTGGGCTCTCCATCCGGAGGTGTTCACAGGATAACTCTCAGGTGGGGGGTGCCAGAGTTGGATCTGATGGCGTCTCATCAGAACGCTAAGCTTCCAAGGTACGGTTCAAGGTCAAGAGATCCTCAGGCCGCCCTGATAGATGCTCTGGCGGGTCCTTGGGATTTCGGTCTAGCATACCTGTTTCCTCCTTTTGCTCTCCTTCCACGAGTTATTGCTCGTATCAAGCAGGAGAGAGCATCTGTAATTCTAACAGTTCCTGCATGGCCTCGCAGGATCTGGTTTGCAGACCTGGTGAATATGTCAACTCTTCCTCCTTGGAGGTTACCTCTGAGGAAGGACCTTCTAAATCAGGGTCCTTTCCTCCAACCAAATCTAGTTTTTCTGAAGCTGACTGCTTGGAAATTGAACGCTAAATTCTGGTTAAGCATGGATTTTCTGAGTCAGTCATTGATACCATGCTTCAGGCTTGCAAACCGGTTACTCGTAAAATTTACCATAAGGTATGGCGCAGATACCTATATTGGTGTGAATTGAAGGGCTTCTCTTGGAGTAGGGTCAGGATTCCTAGAATTTTGTCTTTTCTCCAGGAAGGCCTGGAGAAGGGTTTGTCAGTCATTTCTCTGAAGGGTCAGATTTATGCACTGTCTATTCTTTTACATAAACATCTGGCGGATATAGGGCTTCTGTGATTTTGGATGTCTTTGAAATTTGTTACATGGAATGTGGGGGGTATTAACTCCCCCATAAAGCGCAAAGCCATACTCACCCTTTTAAGACGTCAGGGGACTGATGTTGCGTTTTTACAAGAAACGCAATTGACTGATGTAGAACATCTTATGCTTAGATCAGATTGGGTGGGACACGTGGAATTTTTATCTCACACCAGCGCTAGCAGAGGTTTGGCCATTGTTTTCGGCAAACTTTTAAGCACACATATTAAACACATACAAACTGATGGAGAGGGGAGATTTATGCTGGTGCAGGTGCAGATTAATTCCTCTGATTATACGCTATGCAATATCTACGCTCCTAACCATAGATCATTAGACTTCTGGGATGCTTTGACGAAATTTCTTCTGCCCCATATGGGCGAGAACTTAATACTCGGAGGTGACTTTAACCTCACCCCCTCGCATACTTTAGATAGGATGTGGCTGGAGGCTCCAATGAATAGAGACCCTAAGATTTATTACAAAGCTAGATATGAGACTAAAATTTTTAATATGCTTGAGTCGAGCTTGGATGTATGCGATATTTGGAGGTTGCTGCACCCAGAGGGCAAAGATTTTACCTGTCTTTCCAGAGCCAAGTCCACTTTGTCCAGAATTGACCTTTTTTTAATACCTAACTCACTGACTAACAAAGTGCAGATGTGCCGTATATGTGATATTGTTCTATCTGACTATGCCCCAGTTGAGTTAGTTGTAGGGATTAGAGGACCCCACCCCAACAGAAATATCCTGAGATTCCCTTCACATTTAATGACATCCACAAATTTCGCTAAGTTTTTAACACAGTCCTGGACAGACTACTATTCAGATAATATATCTCACTTAGATAATCCCCAACTGTTTTGGGAGGCAGCCAAGGTGGTGCTCTCTGGCTCCGTTATTTCCTACACTTCCAATATCAAACATAGAATACAACAGAGACATAACGACCTTAGTAAGAAGCTGGGACAAGCTTATCTGGCTTTTTGCCAATCTAAATTGCGGGACTCGTATGATGCGTATGTCGCGGCAAAGTCTGATTTTGATACCTTTATGGGGCAGCAGGCTGCCTCTGGTTTATTACGTACGGCCAGTAAATATCACCACTTTGGGGCCAGATCCGGAAAGCTTCTGGCTGCTCTCACAAAACCAAAGACTGCTCGATCTAATGTAGTTGCGCTGAGGTTTCGTGGTAAGACTTTTCAGACACCTGACGAAATAGCCAAGTGTTTTGCAGACTATTATTCTCAACTGTACGTTAGACAACAGAGAGGGTCTCTCGAGTCACAGAATTCCTTTTGGGACTCCATTAATCTTCCTCAACTGACAGAGGAGCAAATAGACCTTCTGAATGCCCGGATAGCCCCAGACGAGGTCACGCTTATTTTGCAATCTCTTTCATTGGGCAAGGCGGCTGGTCCAGACGGACTGCTGGCCGAATTCTATCGGATTCTCCACCCGCACATTACACCGACTTTAACCAAACTATATAACACTTACTTCCTAGAAAATGTGATACCCTCGCAACATTTCACCGCTGCTCACATCACTCTTATACCTAAATCAGGGAAGGATCCTTCCATGCCAGAGTCATACCGCCCGATCACCCTACTAAACACTGACTATAAGATTTTCATGAAATTACTGGCCAACAGACTGAAGACCATACTCCCATCCCTGTTACACCCTGATCAGACAGGTTTCGTATTTAAACGTTCTTCTGTTGTGAATTTACGCAGGGTACTGCATGTGATCAATCACTACTGGACAAGAGAGACAGGGGGTGGGGTGACGGATAGACCGGAGGCCTTTCTGCTCTCCCTTGATGCAGAAAAGGCTTTCGACAGAGTGGACTGGACGCATCTAACCAACACTATGACGAAATTTAACTTCGGAGGCCCCTTTCTCAATATTATCCACAAAATTTACAACTCCCCGACGGCTAGAATACTGACTAATGGACTGTTTTCTCCCGACTTCACTCTTCAGAGAGGCAGTGGCGTCACTAGGGGGGGGTGGGCCACACCCGGGTGACACCCTCCAGGGTGTGACACCAACAAAAAAAAAAAAAAATTTTTTAAATTTTATTGATAGAATTTTATTGATAGATTATTTTATTAGAGGCTGGCATTTGTGAACATTAGTGGGACTGGGGAAGTTGTAGACACACAATTTTTTTGCCCCTTGAGCCAGTGCTGCAATTTCAACAAATAGTTTTCCCGGCTGCTTTTGCTTGTTTGTACTTTGCTCCTCCCCTGCCCAATTTCACTATGAATGTTGTGGGTGTGCCGTGGGGCTTGCAAAGTTGCGCTGCTAGCCTAAACCTGCCTGCCTATCTGTGCTCAATCTCAGTGACATGCGGCCCAGGGCTGTGCACTGACAGACTTGGAACAGAGTCAGAGAGCAGAATTTTCATAGTTTGCGTGCCTAAACCTTTTCTTCAGTGATTTATTTTAGAGTGCTCTGTTTATCTTTCATTTGATGTTCTGCTGAGCCAGGGAGCAGCTCTAGGCATGAGCTTCCTAATTAATGCAGTGCAGTTTACATATTTTGTATGTGTGTGTCTGAGTTTTTGTGTGTCTCAGTGTTTTTGTGTGTGTGTCTGAGTGTGTTTCCGAGTGTTTGTGTGTGCATCTGAGTATGTGTTTAAGTGTGTCTGAGTGTTTGTATGTGTGTTTGCCTGTGTTTTTGCGTGTGTCTACTTTCTGGGGGGTGACACCATGACTTACAGCACCGGGTGACACCAACCCTAGTGACGCCACTGCAGAGAGGAACTAGGCAGGGATGTTAATGGCACTTTGAAACACTGCCGCATGGAATATAATTAATGGGCTTTTGTAAGGCCCTACGCATTCTCTTGTTGGATTGTATTCTGTTCCCAGTGGTCTGCGCACCACAGAATCACGTTATATGATTTGTATTTGTCGTGTGTTCATTGTGTCTCTTTTCAATAAAAATAATAATAAAAAAAAAACATCTGGTGTATGTGCCAGATGTTCAATCCTTTTGTCAGGCCCTGGTCAGAATCAGGCCTGTGTTTAAACCTGTTTCTCCTCCTTGGAGCTTGAACCTTGTTCTTAAAGTTTTGCAGCAGGCTCCATTTGAGCCAATGCATTCTGTAGATATTAAGTTGTTATCATGGAAAGTTTTGTCCCTTATTGCTATTTCCTCTGCTCGCAGAGTTTCTGAACTCTCGGCTCTGCAGTGTGATTCCCCTTACCTTATTTTTTAAGCATATAAGGCGGTCGTGCATACTAAATTGGGGTTTCTCCCTAAGGTGGTTTTAGATCGAAACATTAATCAGGAAATTGTTGTTCTTTCTTTTTGTCCTAATCCTTCTTCTCATAAGGAACCTTTTGCATAACGTGGATGTTGTGTGTGCTCTAAAATTTTACTTACAGGCTACTAAAGATTTTCGTTACTCTTCTGCCCTGTTTGTTTGTTTCTCAGGGAAGCGTAAGGGTCAGAAGACCACTTCTACTTCTCTTTCCCTCTGGTTGAGAAGTATGATTCATTTTGCTTATGAGACTGCTGGTCAGCAGCCTCCTGAGAGAATTACCGCTCATTCCACTAGGGCTGTCTCTTCTTGGGCTTTCAAAATTGAAGCTTCTGTGAAACAGATTTGCAAGGCGGCAATATGGTCCTCTCTGCATACTTTTTCCATATTCTACAAATGTGATACTTTTGCCTCGGCTGAGGCATCTTTTGGGAGAAAGGTTCTTCAAACAGTGGTGCCTTCTGTTTAGGTCTGCCTGTCTTGTTCTCCCTCCCTGTTCATTGGGTATTGGTTCCCACTAGTAATTAGAATGATGTTGTGGACTCTCCATGTCATAGGAAAGAAAACAAAAGTTATGCTTACCTGATAAATGTATTTATTTCTGGACATAGAGAGTCCACGACCGCACCCTTATATAAGAGAGTATTTTTTGTTAAACCTCAAGCACCACTACACCTTTGTGTTATCTTCTTTTACCATTTCCCTTCCGCCGAATGACTGGGGGTTATGGGTAAGAGAAGTGACACTTAACAGCTCTGCTGGGGTGCTCTTTGCCTCCTCCTGCTGGCCAGGAGGGAATATCCCACTAGTAATTGGAATGACGTCCTGGACTCTCTATGTCCAGAAAGAAAGAGATTTATCAGGTAAGCATACATTTTGTTTTTTTTTAAAGCCTGCGTCTGTTTTTCTTTCTTTTTTCTAAAATGCAAATGATATTCTATATTTATTAAACAACTATTACCTTTCTGATTACTGTAATAAATAAAAAGAGAGAAGCGCTCAACCTGGGAACGAACAATAGCATAATAGCTTGTTCTATGGCTAGTTACCACCCAAGAAGCAGCCTCTTTTTGCTCAACATGTGCCTTTCACAGAGAAGAACTTTCCTGTAGCATATCAGTCTGATCCGGACTTAAAGTGAAGGTCAATTTTGACGAATTAGTGCCCAGTTTTTCATCATCCTATTAAAAACAAGGGCACTTTAATTCATAAAAATTTAAATTTCAAGCTTTTTCTTCAAAAACTTACCTTTTAATCCTGAGAGCCGCTGCAGCGCTTCCTCCGCCCATCACAAGCCCTTTTTTTTGCGTGTCCAAAATGACGAATCCGGCTTCATTCAATCACAGCGTTCCCTAAGGCCATGATCCTCCCGGGGGGAATGCCGTGATTGGAGGAAGCCAGATTTGTCATTTCTGACGTAAGCAGAGGCTTCCAACGGCCGGGGAATCGATGGAGCAGCTTTCAGGATTAAAAGGTAAGTTTAAGTGCTTGAAATGTTAATTTTAATGAATTAAAGGTCCCTTGTTTTTAATAGGATTATTAAAAACCGGGCACTAATTCGTCAAAATTGACCTTCACTTTAACAGTACAGTCCAGCCCCGAAATACCAGGCAATCCCTCTCTAAACGAGAGAAACGGAAAAACCCCATACGTATGTTTCTGCCTAGTGTGGGCCTCGTCAGTAAGGTGCAACCATATCCCTATAGGCACACTGAGCAACGGGTCCACGTCTGGATTCCCAGATCACGCTTAGGGAGACTTCAGTCGTAATTTGCATAAATAAAAAGAGAGAAGTGCTCAAGCTGGGAACGAAAAATAGCATAATAGCTTGTTCTATGGCTAGTTCCTGGCTGCTCCTGGGTGGTAAATCGCCATAGAACTAGCTGATGAGCTGTTGTTCGTTCCTAGTAGAGCGCTTTTCTCTTCCTATGCAAATTATAATGACCCTGGGGAAGTCTCCCTATGGGTGATGGGGGAAACCAGACGTGGACTCCTTGCCCAATGTGCTTAGAGGAATGTGGCTGCACCTCACTGACGAGGCCCATAGGAGGCCGAAACGATTGTCTGAGGTTGTCATGTTTCTTGTTCAGAGCAGAATTGCTTGGTATTTCGGGGCTGGACTGACCTTACTTGGTGGGATCAGACTGATATAAATCAGAAAAGTTTTCCTCTGTGAAAAGCACACTGGTCTAAAAGAGGCTGCTCCTGGGTGGTAAATCGCCATAGAACTAGCTGATGAGCTGTTGTTCATTCCTGGTAGAGCGCTTCTCTCTTTGTAAGCAAATTAATATGACCCTAGGGAAATCTCCCTATGGGTGATGGGGGAAACCAGACGTGGACTCCTTGCCCTGTGTGCTTAGAGGAATGTGGCTGTACCTCACTGACGAGGCCCATAGGAGGCCGAAACAATCATCTGGGGTTGTCATGTTCCTTGTTCAGAGGAGAATTGCCTCGTATTTCGGGGCTGGATTGACCTTACTTGGCGGGATCAGACTGATATACACCAGAAATGTTTTCCTCTGTGAAAAGCACACTGGTCTAAAAGAGGCTGCTCCTGGGTGGTAAATCGCCATAGAACTAGCTGATGAGCTGTTTTTCATTCCTGTTAGAGCGCTTCTTTCTTCGTAAGCAAATTAATATGACCCTAGGGAAATCTCCCTATGGGTGATGGGGGAAACCAGACGTGGACTCCTTGCCCAGTGTGCTTAGAGGAATGTGGCTGCACCTCACTGACGAGGCCCACAGGAGGCTGAAACGATTGTCTGGGGTTGTCATGTTCCTTCTTCAGAGGAGAATTGCCTGGTATTTCGGGGCTGGACTGACCTTACTTGGCAGGATCAGACTGATATACTTCAGGAAAGTTTTTCTCTGTGAAAAGCACACTGGTCTAAAAGAGGCTGCTCCTGGGTGGTAAATCGCCATAGAATTAGTGATAGTTACATTGTATCTGCCAGGAATCCCCTTCACATGTATATATCTTTTTTTAGTAGACAACCCAAAGTATTGATCTAGGCCCATTTTGGTATATTTCATGCCACCATTTCACCGCCAAATGCGATCAAATAAAAAAAATCACTAACGTTTTCACAAACTTTAGGTTTCTCAGTGAAATTATTTACTGCTTGTGCAATTATGGCACAGATGGTTGTAAATGCTTCTCTGAGGTCCCCTTTGTTCAGAAATAGCAAACATTTATTATTTTGACATTACTTTTTGTTTAATAGAAGGCCGCTAAATGCCGCTGCCCACCACTCTTGTATTATGCCCAACAGTGAAGGAGTTAATTAGGTAGCTTGTAGGGAGCTTGTAGGGTTAATTTTAGCTTTTGCTGTAGTGTAGTAGACAACCCAAAGTATTAATCTAGGCCTATTTTGGTATGTTTCATGCCACCATTTCACTGCCAAATGCGATCAAATAAAAAAAAGTTAACTTTTTCAGAAACTTTAGGTTTCTCACTGAAATTATTTACAAACAGCTTGTGCAATTATGGCACAAATGGTTGTAAATGCTTTTCTGTGATCTCCTTTGTTCAGAAATAGCAGACATATATGGATTTGGCATAACTTTTTGGTAATTAGATGGCCGCTAAATGCCGCTGCGCACCACACTTGTATTATGCCCAGCAGTGAAGGGGTTAATCAGGTAGCTTGTAGGGAGCTTGAAGTGTTGATTTTAGCTTTAGTGTAGAGACCAGCCTCCCACCTGACACATCACCCCTGATCCCTCCCTGACCCCCCTCAAACAGCTCTCTTCCCTCCCCCACCTCACAATTGTCACTGCCATCTTAATGACTGGCAGAAAGGCTGCCAGAATAAAAATAAAGTTGTTTTTTTTTTTTTAGATTTAGTGTAGGATCCCCCATTACCCCCTAAACAGCTCTCTAAGCCTCCTCCTTTAACCTATTGGCCCCCATCTTAGTTACTGGCAGACAGTACCCAGTTTACTATAAATTTGCCATTTTTTTAATATAAAATTAAATAAACCCCCAATTTCTGTAGTGTAGCTGCCCACCCTTAATACCCTCCCCCCCCTTCCCCTCCCAGATCCCTTTCCCAACTTGTTGTGTATTGGTTGCGCGCGTGCTCTCTCTGCATCAGATGCTTAAAACACGGTATTGCCGGATGCCTCAATATCGAGGGGTTAAAGTAGACAAAGCAAGGTATTGATCTAGGCCCATTTTGGTATATTTGATGCCACTATTTGGCTGCCAAATACTAGCTACTATTAGAAGGTCACTAATTGCACCTGGGCACCACACTACTGAGATTCCCAGCAATGAAGGGGTTCATTTTTGCTGTAATATAGAGATTACCCTCCCACAAGACACCACCCACCCCCTGATCCCTACCTTATTCCCCCCCCACACTGGTCACCGCCATATTAGGTATATATATATGTGTGTATATATATATATATATATAGCAAAATATCCAAGAAGCGCCTAAATAGAGGCAAAGGAAGAATCTAACAAATTGAACTAATGGAGATGTCGCTTACCATATACTAATCAAACATTTATTAACATATATTAATATGTATTAACAAGTATTAACATAAAAAATAATAACATGGTCCATGTAACACATAATATTTAAAATTCAAGTAAAAACAATTGACAATTTGGACAAATTGTCAATTGTTTTTACTTGTTTTTACTTGAATTTTAAATATTATGTGTTACATGGATCCATGTTATTATTTTTTATGTTAATACTTGTTAATACATATTAATATATGTTAATAAATGTTTGATTAGTATATGGTAAGCGACATCTCCATTAGTTCAATTTGTTAGATTCTTCCTTTGCCTCTATTTAGGCGCTTCTTGGATATTTTGCTATATAAATTGTTCTATTTAGGGTGAGCTAGGTACCCAATCACCCAGGAGCTATAAGGAAGGTGGTTGAGCGCTGTAAGATAATATCACCTATATATATATATATATATATATATATATATATATATATATATATATATATATATATATATATATATAAATAAAAAGTTCCAAGAGCAAGGTGCAGCACTGTATATATCAGGATAAACTTTATCAAGTGCACGCAGACTGTATGGGTCCTGCAAGCCCCACTTTATATAGAAGCAAAAAGCAAGAGTTAAGTCCCAGCCCTGTTTGATCCAAAATACTCCTTTATTAGGTTAGAAAGGAAGCCAGCCAATAGCAGCAACGTTTCGGGCCTACATAGCATGAGTAAGGTCTATGTTATCCTTTTCTGAAGAAACATCATTGCACTACTGGCAGCTAGCTGAACACATCTAGTTAGCCAATCACAAGAGACGCATGTGTGCAGGCACCAATCTGCAGCTTGCTCCTACTAGTATAGGATATGTGGGTATTCTTTTTCAACAAGGGATACCAAGAGAACGAAGAACATTTGATAACAGAAGTGAATTTAAAAGAGTCTTAAAATGACATGCTCTATCTGATTCATGCAAGTTTAATTTTGACTTTTATATTCCTTTTGGGAAGCTGGATGGGGGTTATTATTTAAACTCCTTGATCTCAGCTCCCTTAAGTCCAAGAACCCCCCAAGACCCATAATTTAAAAAAGGCAATCGTTATATGTCAAAGCACAATGCATAAAATTACAAAATAAAAAATCCCCACACTGTTTGCAGGCCTCTAGGCATCTATAACAGATAATCAAAAAGGCTAAGCAAGCCTCTATACAGATTTTTATACTGTAGTGATCACTTAGCGTGTATAAATGTGCATTTAGTTGAGTAGAAGCTCATGGGAGCTCCTACGTTCACATCAAAGTAAAATACATATACCCAAAGAGACTTTTTTTTATATATGGATTACCCCTTATTTTAAACAGATTTTAGAGGGGAAAAACACACTATATTTTACAACCTTGTATTTTACATCTTATTTATGCATCTTGTCGTTAAATTCTCACGTGTCATGGTATATACATTCAATAATGGTATAGTGGGAATGCACTGGATCTGCTGAATTAAACAATATATAGTATATGTGAGGTTCTTACTGAATATTGACCTACAGTAATGCATAAATGTGAGCAGCATTTAAAACTCCAAATCAGCTCAGCACATGGTTGGAATTGGCTCAGCAGTTAAAGGCTTAAAGGGATATGAATCCCACAAGTTTTCTTTCCTTATTCAAATAGCGCATACAATTTTAAACTACTTTTCCATTTACTTCTAGTATCTCATTTGCTTAGTTCTCTTGGTATTCTTTGTTGAAAAGCATATCTAGGTATGCTTAGAAGCTGGGAGCTAGCTGCTGATTGGTAGCTGCAGATATATGCCTTTTCCCATTTGCTTAACAATGTGTTCACTTAGCTCCCAGTAGTGCTTTGCTGCTCCTTCAGCAAAGGATATCCAGAGAATGATGCATATTTTATAATTGAAGTAAAATGGAAAGTTTTAATCATGAAATACATTTTTTGGGTTCCGTGTCCCTTTAAGTTGGATATGAAATGAAATGACTTTGATGATGGACTTAGCACTTTTCAGCCCAAGATGCAGTGACAGTATAATGGCACATGATCTAATTGTCCGGCTTTTATTCTAGCTTTCTGGGCTATAGAATCGGCTCACTAGCCAACTTCATATGCTTTAGTGACCATCCATCCCCTGAATGCAAGGAAGAACTGCTCAGAGTTCAAGGAAGCATTTAATATATGTGACTATTTAGCAAAGAGTTGATTTGAATATGGTGGTGTCTGTGGGTGGAATAAACAGTTAAGAGCCATGGGGGGTTATGTCACTTGCATCCAGCCTTCATTCTGAGCTGACTGATGTATGGGTTCAGGATGTATGAGTGCATATAAAAGAGCAGCAATTAAATATGTTAACAATATATTTAGCATAAAACAAGATAATATAAAGCCCTTTAAATTCAAAGTTAAATCTAGCAGGTAAAGCAAGTATACTCATTGTGCACGAGCTGCAGTGACACTGGCAAGTCACAACCCAACATGTAGGTTTATTCAAAACAATAAAAACACTGTTTTAGGTGAAATAAAGAAATCATTTACTTGTGTTCTAAATTTTGCTTCAATCTCTTGGTATCCTTTGTTGAAGGAGTAGCAATCATTACTTGTAGTTAGCTGAACACATCAGGCAAACCAATGGTAAGAAGCAGAAACCTATCATCAGCTAGCCCCTGGTATTGGATTACATCTCATGAGCCTACCTAAGTATACTCTCCAAAAAAAGGATACCGAGAGAATGAAGCAGATAACAGAATTAAATTGGAAAGTTGTTCCAATTTACTCTTTCTCTTACTCTTACTCTTTCTGACTCATTAAAGTTTAATTTTTAAATTACTGTCCCTTAAAAGGACAGTCAACACCAGAATTTTTGTTGTTTAAAAAGATAGATAATCCCTTTATTACCCATTCCCCAGTTTTGCATAATCAACACAGTTATATTAATGTACTTTTTACCTCTGTGATTACCTTGTATCTATGCCTCTGCAAACTGCGCCCTTATTTCAGTTCTTTGGACAGACTTGCATTTTAGCCAATCAGTGCTCACTCCTCAGTAAATTCACATGCGTGAGCTCAATGTTATCTATATGAAACACATGAACTTACGCCCCCTAGTGGTCAAAATGCATTCAAATTAGAGGCAGCCTTCAAGGTCTAAGAAATTATCATATGAACCTCCTAGGTTTAGCTTTCAACTAAGAATACCAATAGAACAAAGCAAAATCGGTGATAAAAGTAAATTGGGAAGTTGTTTAAAATTGCATGCCCTATTTGAATCATGAAAGTTTTTTTGGACTTGACTGTCCCTTTAAAGAAACATGCAGAGGATGCATTGCCTAATATGAAGCAATTAGTTTGCTTGTCCTATGTGTTTGCATTGTACAATGAATTTTATACATTATTGTGATACTTGTTTTAGGTGACTTTCAGCAATATGCTAGAGTTGGTAAGACATACACTAGTATTGGAAAAACATTAAATAGACATTAAAATGCATAGCATATACAAGGTATTAGGTAAAATGTCTGGATGCATTGTTTTGCAATGCTAAGACATACCACTTGAAAAGGCATCTTGGGTATTTGATGTAGCCGCATAGTGATAGATGAGGGGGGGGGGCAGTGGGGAAAAAAAGCATTTGTCATTATACCTCGGTATCTTATATTCCTCCTCACATAACGTTTTCAAAAATATATCTATACTGACTGTAAATTTTAATTTCCATAACATGATGGTTCCTCCAAGTTTAACAGCTTTTTACTTTATCTTATCTCCTATGCTGAGTACTATTAGAGTAACTATCTCACATTAAGGTCCCTTTAAGAGCATCATGCAGCCATTATAAGAGTAAAAGGTGAGCTTTTAGAGGGTCGCTGGAAATACAGGAAGTGTTTTTTGCTTTAAAAAAAAAAAGTTTTCAGTAGAACAAGTATTTCTTTGGGCCTCAAATAAATCCAGATTTAAATGCAGTTTATAGTAGTAGAGACATAACACTCATATTCTGTTTTATTGTATCACAAATATAATGAATCTGTGTAACTGATATCAACAGTATGTGTCCCACTTTGGAAACTTGAACTGTTACTAGGTATGCAATTGATTTGTCTAATTTGTATTTTGGTAGTTTAGTGACACTTTCCCACACAATTAGTTAATTAAATGCTTTGCTTGAGGGCAGATTGAATAGCTTGTTGGTTAAGCAGGATTGTACAGCTTTTGTCACTGAGGGCCACAGACAAGTGCTTCAGAGCTATCGGTTAAAGCACAGGTGAGTTACTCAGGTTCAGTCAGTTTTTAAAGATCACCTGTCTACTAGCAGAAGGATCCTGAAATCCTGGTCTGTTTGTGACACTTATGGCTGGAGTTGAACACCCCTGGGCCAATAGTTATAGTCAAAGGGACATTATACACTAGATTTTTCTTTCCATAAATGTTTTGTAGATGATCCATTGATATAGCGCACCTGTGGGCGTTTTTTTGTAAAAATGTATAGTTTTGCTTATTTTTAAATAACGTGCTGATTTTCAGACTCCTAACTAAGCCCCAAAGTTTTAGATGAATACTGATGTCTACAGACTCCTGGTTGTGTAATGGGCCTTTTCATATGCTTGATTAGTGGCATGCCCCAGGGAGCCAGGCCTAATTTGTTTAGCTTGGGGAGAGGAGAAGGTGGTAATATGGTAGAAACGAAAGAGCAAAACAAGGACAATTTAAAATTAGAGCATAATAGATTGAGAGGTACTTTGTGAAAGCACTACTTTCTTTCATAAAGGTGGTGAGAATCCACTATCCATTGCTCCTGGTAATTTACCTCCTGACCACTAGGAGACAAAGATTCTTAATACTCAAAGAGTACTTAATCCTTCCTATCTCTCAGGTATGTCAGTCTTATATTTACCCCCAGGAGGAAAGTTAAGAATTGAAGTGCTCTTGATTGATTATTTGTTGAGAGGCGTCTTGAGACGATTTGAGACCCATTTTCCCCCTCAGGAAGCAGACTGGAAAAGACAGACGGAGATTGGAGTATTGTGCAGTGACATATTTACTCCCAGTGAGGAGTTACAAGCCTGCCACAGGTGTCATGGGAACCAGTCCCTTAGCCTCCTCTTGTTGGTTCATCAATATACTCCTTACCCAGATCTTCTGCTGTGATGTACACAGCATTGGATGGGCTCCCTATTGGATGCAGTCTGTCTGCAGTCGGTAAGAAAAGTAGAGCGGTTGCTGGTAAGTTAAGTAAGGACACTGTACATGCACTCACATAGCTCACAGGCTATTACCAGGTACACTTACATATTGTACATTATAGCCAGGGGGCATTTTACAAACATACTACATTATTCACTAGATTTTATGCATTTCAGACAAGATTACTAGTGGCGTTCTAATTAACGCTCACCCACAAACATAATTGTGCTAGAAGTACGTTTTTTGCACTCGTCGAGTTGTCCTTGTATTATTAATTGACGGGCGCTAACCTGACGACCGCAAAAAGCCGAACTTAGGATATTGCATGCGCATTCACGTATTCCCCATAAAAGTCAATGGAGAAAAAAAAAACTATCACCCTACTATCGCGCAAACATATCACATTCCAATGTTCTTTACATACAAAAATATGTTATATTTATTCATAAATAAACATTTCTACATATATCTAATGGTTTTTTTTTGGTACTATATATATATATATATATATATATATATATATATATGATTATATATAGTTATAGATATATACAGAAATATATAGGAATATCTATTTATAAATACATAGAACATATTCTGCTATGTGTAGAACAGTGGAATGTGAAATATTTACAGTAAATACATAGATAAAACTTTTATTAAAAATTGCATACATTTTTTTTTACATGTTTTCATCTAATTAACTGCAAAGGGCTCCAAATCAATTATATATATATTTCTATATGTGTATATATGTCTGTAAAAACATATAAACACATATAAACATAGAGAACGAGCAAGGTGCACTCTCACAAACAGTCTTTAAATGCCAGGGTGCTGAATGAAGATAAGATACAGCAGACAGAAGACAGCACTCACTGGACTTAAAGTGAAGGTAAACTTTGATGAATGAAAGCCTGGTTTTTAAAAATACTGTTAAAAACAGGGGCACTTTCATTCATCAAAGTTTAGAAAGCAGCCGTTTTGATTAAAAACGTACCCTTTTTTTTCACAGCCAGAGCAGCTTCCCCCACCCGGAGATCCTCTCTTCACACGTCAACAATGACTAATCCGGCTTCCTCCAATCACGGCATGGCCTCAGGCAATGACTCCCCTGGGGGGAAAGCCGTGATTGGAGGAAGTCGGATTAGTCATTGATGACGTGTGAAGAGAGGATCTCCGGGTGGGGAAAGCTGCTCTGGCTGTGAAAAGAACAAAGGTAAGTTTTTAATCAAAACGGCTGCTTTCTAAACTTCAATGAATCAAAGTGCCCCTGTTTTTAATAGTATTTCTCTTGTTAAGTGTATCCAGTCCACGGATCATCCATTACTTGTGGGATATTCTCCTTCCCAACAGGAAGTTGCAAGAGGATCACCCACAGCAGAGCTGCTATATAGCTCCTCCCCTAACTGTCATATCCAGTCATTCTCTTGCAAGCCTCAACCAAGATGGAGGTCGTAAGAGGAGTATGGTGTTTTATACTTAGTTTATTCTTCAATCAAAAGTTTGTTATTTTTAAATGGTGCCGGAGTGTACTGTTTATCTCAGGCAGTATTTAGAAGAAGAATCTGCCTGCGTTTTCTATGATCTTAGCAGAAGTAACTAAGATCCATGGCTGTTCTCACATATTCTGAGGAGTGAGGTATCTTCAGAGAGGGAATGGTGTGCAGGTTTTCCTGCAATAAGGTATGTGCAGTTAATATTTTTCTAGGGATGGAATTTGCTAGAAAATGCTGCTGATACCGAACTAATGTAAGTAAAGCCTTAAATGCAGTGAGAGCGACTGGTATCAGGCTTATTAATAGAGAGACATACTCTGATAAAAACGTAATATAAAACGTTTGCTGGCATGTTTAATCGTTTTTATATGTATTTGGTGATAAAACTTATTGGGGCCTAGATTTTTTCCACATGGCTGGCTTGAATTTTGCCTAGAAACAGTTTCCTTAGGCTTTCCACTGTTGTAATATGAGTGGGAGGGGCCTATTTTGCCGTTTTTTTGCACAGCAAAAATTACAGACACAGACATCCAGCTTCTTCCTGCATAATCCAGGACATCAATGTAGGGCCCAAAAGGCTTCAAAGTCGTTTTTGAGGGAGGTAAAAAGCCACAGTAGAGCTGTGGCAGTTGTTGTGACTGTTTGAAAAAATGTTTTTGTCTGTTATTATTCTGTTTTGGTATTAAGGGGTTAATCATCCATTTGCAAGTGGGTGCGATGCTCTGCTAACTTGTTACATACACTGTAAAAATTTTGTTAGTGTAACTGCCTTTTTTCACTGTTATTTCAAATTTTGACAAAATTTGTGTTTCTTAAAGGTGCAGTAACGTTTTTTATATTGCTTGTAAACTTATTTAAAGTGTTTTCCAAGCTTGCTAGTCTCATTGCTAGTCTGTTTAAACATGTCTGACACAGAGGAAACTACTTGTTCATTATGTTTGAAAGCCATGGTGGAGCCCCATAGGAGAATGTGTACTAAATGTATTGATTTCACCTTAAACAGTAAAGATCAGTCTTTAACTATAAAAGAAATATCACCAGAAGATTCTGAAGTTATGCCGACTAACTCTCCCCACGTGTCAGACCCTTTGCCTCCCGCTCAGGGGATGCACGCTAATAGGGCGCCAATTACATCAGGGACGCCCATAGCGATTACCTTGCAGGACATGGCTGTAATCATGAATAATACCCTGTCAGAGGTATTATCCAGGTTGCCTGGATTAAGAGGCAAGCGCGATTGCTCTGGGGTTAGGAGAAATACAGAGCGCAGATGCTGTAAGGGCCATGTCTGATACTGCGTCACAATATGCAGATCATGAGGACGGAGAGCTTCAGTCTGTGGGTGACATCTCTGATTCGGGGAAACCTGATACAGAGATTTCTAATTTTAAATTTAAGCTTGAGAACCTCCGTGTGTTGCTTGGGGAGGTATTAGCTGCTCTGAATGACTGTAACACACACAGTTGCAGTACCAGAGAAATTGTGTAGGCTGGATAAATACTATGCGGTACCGGTGTGTACTGATGTTTTTCCTATACTTAAAAGGCTTACAGAAATTATTAGCAAGGAGTGGGATAGACCGGGTGTGCCTTTTTCCCCACCTCCTATATTTAGAAAAATGTTTCCAATAGACGCCACTACACGGGACTTATGGCAGACGGTCCCTAAGGTGGAGGGAGCCGTTTCTACTTTAGCAAAGCATACTACTATCCCGGTTGAGGACAGTTGTGCTTTTTCAGATCCAATGGATAAAAAATTGGAGGGTTACCTTAAGAAAATGTTTATTCAACAAGGTTTTATTTTACAGCCCCTTGCATGCATTGCGCCTGTCACGGCCGCGGCGGCATTCTGGTTTGAGGCCCTGGAAGAGGCCGTCCATACAGCTCCATTGACTGAAATTATTGACAAGCTTAGAACACTTAAGCTAGCTAACTCATTTGTTTCTTATGCCATTGTTCATTTGACTAAACTAACGGCTAAGAATTCCGGATTCGCCATCCAAGCGCGTAGGGCGCTATGGCTTAAATCCTGGTCAGCTGACGTGACTTCAAAGTCTAAATTACTCAACATTCCTTTCAAGGGGCAGACCTTATTCGGGCCTGGTTTGAAGGAAATTATTGCTGACATTACTGGAGGTAAGGGTCACACCCTTCCTCAGGACAAGGCCAAAGCAAAGGCCAAACAGTCTAATTTTCGTGCCTTTCGAAATTTCAAGGCAGGTGCAGCATCAACTTCCTCCACTTCAAAACAAGAGGGAACTTTTGCTCAATCTAAGCAGGCCTGGAAACCTAACCAGTCCTGGAACAAAGGCAAGCAGGCCAGAAAGCCTGCTGCTGCCTCTAAGACAGCATGTAGGAACGGCCCCCTATCCGGCGACGGATCTAGTAGGGGGCAGACTTTCTCTCTTCGCCCAGGCGTGGGCAAGAGATGTTCAGGATCCCTGGGCGTTGGAGATCATATCTCAGGAATATCTTCTGGACTTCAAAGCTTCCCCTCCGCAAGGGAGATTTCATCTTTCAAGGCTATCTGCAAATCAGATAAAGAAAGAGGCATTCCTACGCTGTGTGCAAGACCTCCTAGTTATGGGAGTGATCCATCCAGTTCCGCGGACGGAACAAGGACAGGGTTTTTATTCAAATCTGTTTGTGGTTCCCAAAAAAGAGGGAACCTTCAGACCAATTTTGGATCTAAAGATCTTAAACAAATTCCTCAGAGTTCCATCTTTCAAAATGGAAACTATTCGGACCATCCTACCCATGATCCAAGAAGGTCAGTACATGACCACAGTGGACTTAAAGGATGCCTACCTTCACATACCGATTCACAAAGATCATCATCGGTTTCTAAGGTTTGCCTTTCTAGACAGGCATTACCAATTTGTAGCTCTTCCCTTTGGGTTGGCTACAGCCCCGAGAATCTTTACAAAGGTTCTGGGCTCACTTCTGGCAGTTCTAAGACCGTGAGGCATAGCGGTGGCTCCGTATCTAGACGACATCCTGATACAGGCGTCAAGCTTTCAAGTTGCCAAGTCTCATACAGAGATAGTTCTGGCATTTCTGAGGTCGCACGGGTGGAAAGTGAACGAGGAAAAGAGTTCTCTATCCCCACTCACAAGAGTCTCCTTCTTAGGGACTCTTATAGATTCTGTAGAAATGAAAATTTACCTGACGGAGTCCAGGTTATCAAAACTTCTAAATGCTTGCTGTGTTCTTCACTCCATTCCGCGCCCTTCGGTAGCTCAGTGTATGGAGGTAATCGGCTTAATGGTAGCGGCAATGGACATAGTGCCATTTGCGCGCCTTCATCTCAGACCGCTGCAATTATGCATGCTGAGTCAGTGGAATGGGGATTACACAGATTTGTCCCCTCTGCTAAATCTGGATCAAGAGACCAGAGATTCTCTTCTCTGGTGGTTGTCTCGGGTACACCTGTCCAAGGGTATGACCTTTAGCAGGCCAGATTGGACAATTGTAACAACAGATGCCAGCCTTCTAGGTTGTGGTGCAGTCTGAAATTCCCTGAAGGCACAGGGATCGTGGACTCAGGAGGAGAAACTCCTTCCAATAAATATTCTGGAGTTAAGAGCGATATTCAATGCTCTTCTGGCTTGGCCTCAGTTAGCAACACTGAGGTTCATCAGATTTCAGTCGGACAACATCACGACTGTGGCTTACATCAACCATCAAGGGGGAACCAGGAATTCCCTAGCGATGTTAGAAGTCTCAAAAATAATTCGCTGAGCAGAGTACCACTCTTGCCACCTGTCAGCAATCCATATCCCAGGCGTGGAGAACTGGGAGGCGGATTTTCTAAGTCGTCAGACTTTCCATCCGGGGGAGTGGGAACTCCATCCGGAGGTGTTTGCTCAGTTGATACATCGTTGGGGCAAACCAGAGTTGGATCTCATGGCGTCTCGCCCGAACGCCAAGCTTCCTTGTTACGGATCCAGGTCCAGGGACCCAGAAGCGACGCTGATAGATGCTCTAGCAGTGCCTTGGTTCTTCAACCTGGCTTATGTGTTTCCACCGTTTCCTCTGCTCCCTCGACTGATTGCCAAAATCAAACAGGAGAGAGCATCGGTGATTCTGATAGCACCTGCGTGGCCATGCAGGACTTGGTATGCAGACCTAGTGGACATGTCATCCTTTCCACCATGGACTCTGCCTCTAAGACAGGACCTTCTGATACAAGGTCCTTTCAATCATCCAAATCTAATTTCTCTGAGACTGACTGCATGGAGATTGAACGCTTGATTCTATCAAAGCGTGGCTTCTCCGAGTCAGTCATTGATACTTTAATACAGGCATGAAAGCCTGTTACCAGGAAAATCTACCACAAGATATGGAGTAAATATCTTTATTAGTGTGAATCCAAGAATTACTCATGGAGTAAGGTTAGGATTCCTAGAATATTGTCTTTTCTCCAAGAGGGCTTGGACAAAGGATTATCAGCTAGTTCCTTAAAGGGACAGATTTCTGCTCTGTCTATTCTTTTGCACAAGCATCTGGCAGAGGTTCCAGACGTCCAGGCATTTTTTCAGGCTTTGGTTAAAATTAAGGAGTAGCCAGAATCCTTGCACTCAAATGGATCGGTCAGGGTGAAATGCCAAAAAACGAACCGGCACCAATGAGCTATGATAAAAAGCTTCTTTTATTGGATAGATAGCACATAAAAAGGCATACACGCCAGCACAAATTACAGGTCAAACGCGTTTCGTAGTTCTCACTTCTTCAGTGACCTCTGACTAAACCTGAAAACACTCCCTTGATAAAGGCAGTAACCACTCCCCTAACACAGGTGTTTAAAGGTAAGTCAGATTAAAGTAAGAAAATGGAGGGTAACATATACATTCATTTGAGTTCATTACAAACAATGAATAAAGGGTAAGCCTATGTGAAAACAGAATATGCAGAGAGACACTCATATGTATTACATTCTATGGATCAATTTGCTTACTTCAATTAATGTTTAGAAATCATCATTCTCTTTGAATCACCCAAAAAGCCATAAATGATCAACATATGTAGAACATATTTAATAAACCTCCAAAAAGTTACCTAGTATCTAAACAGATGTGGCCCATTATAAGATAAGGTTATTATATTTAGCAATAATAAAGGGTCATAATTTTTCATATGAGATTTGTAGTAATCAAAATGAAACCTAGGTTTCAGTAATTAATATTCCACAATTATATTTCACCAAAAGTAATTGTTATTATCTGAATAGATATGGCCCATTATAAGACGAAATCATTATATTTAACAATAATAAAGGGTCATAGTTTTTCAATTGAAATTTATAATAATCAAGGTGAAGCCTAGGTTTCAATAATAAATGCTCCACAATTATATTTCACCAAAAGTAATTATTATTAAATGATACCCTCTTCTCCAAATGTTAAATGAATTCAGTCCACATAGAGTTTAATGTCCCAATCTGAGTTTAACCCTTTAGGGACCCTCGCATTCAGTTGGAAAATCCAATAGACCTCCCTTTGACTTAGGAGTTTTAATCTATTGCCTCCTCTAGGTGGTCTTTTCACGTGCTCAATACCCTGAAAGCATAGTAATTTACTGTTGCCATTATGTTCAGACTTAAAATGTAAGGCAACTGGAGTATCCGAGTCCTCATCACTGATGGATCTCAGATGTTCCAGGAACCTTGTTTTGAGGGGTCTGGTCGTCTGGCCAACATATTTAATATTGCACTGTTTGCACGTGAGTAGATAAATCACGTAAGATGTATTACAATTAATGTATTCCTTTATATGAAAGGATTTTTCATTATCAGTAGATGTAAACGTATCCCCCAGCGTGGCATGGGTGCATGAAATGCACCTTCTGCTGCCACAGTGGAAGAAACCTTTCTTCAGACTTAACCAGTTTTCACTGGCAACTGTGGGGAGCATAGACGGAGAAAGAATATTCGCCAGAGTCCTAGATTTCCTAGTTACAAATTTACATCCCCCTTCCACTATCTTATTCATGGTATCATCTACCCTGAGTATGGGGAGGGATTTCTTAATTATTTGGCAAATATTGTCATATTCTTTGCTATAGGCCGTAATGAATACTGGTTTCTGCTGGTAATTAGCCTTTTTCTGAGTCTTATATGTAATCAGATCTTGCCTTGTCATATCATCCACTTTTGTCTTTGCTTCCTTCAAGTCATCGATTTTATATCCCCTTTCCAAGAACCGCTCAGTGGTTCTCTCAGAATGCACCTCGTATGCACTTTCCGTGCTGCAATTTCTCTTCGTCCTCATATATTGGCCCTTGGGGATTGCCTTTATTACATGTCTTGGGTGACTGGATTTAGCCATTAGCAGAGTATTACCTGCACTCTCTTTCCTATATAGTTCTACTTCTACACAACATTCATTTGTGTTTGGTTTAATAAGAACATCAAGGAAAGGCATCTCTGTTCTACTCATATTCATGGTAAAACGTAGATTATGTTGGTTGTCAGAGAGATACGTGAAGAAGTCATTAACCATTAAATCATTCCCATTGAAAATGAACACCAGGTCGTCAATATAGCGACCATAATGAATAATGTGTTCTTTGAAGGGATTACCATCGCCAAAGACACGGGACAGCTCCCACCAACCTAAAAATAGGTTGGCATAAGTGGGTGCAAATTTTGCTCCCATGGCTGTCCCCTGTCTTTGGCGATAATAATCCCCCTCAAATAGGAAAAAATTATGAGTCAATAGGAATTCAATTGACCTTAAAATGAACTCCCTGAGTCCAGTGTCATAATCCGTATATGTCTCAAGACATGACTGTATGGCCATGATGCCCTTTTCATGAGGGATCGAGGTATAAAGAGATACAACATCAATGGTCACAATGCAATAATTGTCCTGCCATTTCACTTGTTCTATCTGTCTGATAAAATCAGTGGTATCTCTAATATAGCTCTTGAGGCCCAGTACAATGGGTTGTAGTAGGGTATCTATCATCGCACTTAATGGCTCGTTTAATGAACCGATACCTGCCACTATGGGGCGTCCAGGAGGTGAAGTCAGGCTCTTATGAACCTTTGGGAGGCAGTGAAAGATTGGTGCAACAGGATGTTCAACTAATAGATAATCAAAATTCATTTGTGTTATTGCACCAATCATCACTGCCCAGTCCAAAAGGTCATGAAGAATTCTCCTATACTTGAATGTGGGATTAATAGGAAGTTTTTCATACACTTCCTCGTCTTGCAACTGTCTATGCACCTCTTTTATGTAGTCTGTCCTATCAAGGACGACTACATTCCCTCCCTTATCTGAATTGCGTATTACAATTGACGAATTACTCTTCAATTGTTTCATAGCAATCCTTTCTTGTTTGCTCATATTGTCATGTTTAAATAAACCCCTCATGTCTGTGTTTTTCTTATGAAGTTCAATCAACTCTTTTTCAACTGTTTTGTGAAATACCTCTATGCTATTACTCCTAATGTGTGAAGGATAGAACTCTGATTTACTTTTGAATCTTGTCAGCGGAATGTCACTGCTTTTTACATTTTGAACATTCTCACCTGCTTCCCTCTCTAAATAGTTCAAATCTATTTCAGCACATAAATCAGCAAAAGACAATATTACATTATCATTTGTTTCTTTGATAGTCTGATCCAAACATTCAGATTCATCCAAAACATTGCTACTACTTAATGGTTAAAATTAAACCTGTGTTTAAACCTGTTGCTCACCCGTGGAGCTTAAACTTGGTTCTTAAGGTTCTTCAAGGGGTTCCGTTTGAACCCCTTCATTCCATTGATATTAAACTTTTATCTTGGAAAGTTCTGTTTTTGATGGCTATTTCCTCGGCTTGGAGAGTCTCTGAGCTATCTGCCTTACAATGTGATTCTCCTTATCTGATTTTTCATGCAGATAAATTAGTTCTGCGTACCAAACCTGGGTTTTTACCTAAGGTGGTTTCTAACAAGAATATCAATCAAGAGATTGTTGTTCCATCGTTGTGCCCTAATCCTTCTTCAAAGAAGGAACGTCTTTTACATAATCTGGACGTAGTCCGTGCCTTGAAGTTTTACTTACAAGCTACTAAGGATTTTCGTCAAACATCTTCCCTGTTTGTCGTTTACTCTGGACAGAGGAGAGGTCAAAAAGCTTTGGCAACCTCTCTTTCCTTTTGGCTTCGGAGTGTAATACGCCTAGCCTATGAGACTGCTGGACAGCAGCCCCCTGAAAGGATTACAGCTCATTCTACTAGAGCTGTGGCTTCCACCTGGGCCTTCAAAAATGAGGCCTCTGTTGAACAGATTTGCAAGGCTGCGACTTGGTCTTCACTTCACACTTTTTCAAAATTTTACAAATTTGATACTTTTGCTTCTTCTGAGGCTGTGTTTGGGAGAAAGGTTCTTCAGGCAGTGGTTCCTTCCGCTTAATCCTGCCTTGTCCCTGCCATCATCCGTGTACTTTAGCTTTGGTATTGGTATCCCACAAGTGATGGATGATCCGTGGACTGGATACACTTAACAAGAGAAAACATAATTTATGCTTACCTGATAAATGTATTTCTCTTGTAGTGTATCCAGTCCACGGCCCGCCCTGTCCTTTAAAGGCAGGTCTAAATTTTAATTAAACTACAGTCACCACTGCACCCTATGGTTTCTCCTTTCTCTGTTTGTTTTCGGTCAAATGATTGGATATGACAGTTAGGGGAGGAGCTATATAGCAGCTCTGCTGTGGGTGATCCTCTTGCAACTTCCTGTTGGGAAGGAGAATATCACACAAGTAATGGATGATCCGTGGACTGGATACACTACAAGAGAAATAAATTTATCAGGTAAGCATAAATTATGTTTTTTAAAAAACGGGCTTTCATGCATCAAAGTTTACCTTCACTTTAAGAAATGCAAACAATGTTGTTTATTCAGTGACGTTTCGGGGAATGCTTCCCCTTCATCAGACCGCTGATGATATGATATTTAAACATGTATATGTATGTACGTCTATGTCAAGCCCTTTGCTGGCTTTTTTTATCTAACACCTGAGATCTCATATCTTTGAGCCTTTATAACTTTTGTATGCAATATTTGTTTTAATCATTTTTATTAGATGGTTATTATCAGTGTAACTGTACTTTGTAATGTGTTTTGTGCAACTTTTTAGTTTCGCAAAACAGTTAACCGGAGCTCTGAAGTCACGGCAATCATTCTAGCTTAAATCGCGACTGTGCTCAAGCGATCACGATAACTTTCAACTCGTAATATGAGCGAATAGGCCCGACAAGGGCAAACACTTACAAACCCTGTAATCTGGCCCTAAATGTCTAGAGGTTATTGGGAGACAACTTTTGAACTGTTTTTTTGTTAACTTTATTTCTACATTGTGTTTTACTTGTCTTAACCCTTTTTTGTTAACTGGTTTTGCATTTTAATTAGCGCTATAGCTTGCTTCTGCCTGTAATTATATCGATGTTGCGTGCGTGCATGCATTGTTAAGTATTCTGTCTGTTTCTTTACATGTCTATTTTGCACTGAGGGAGTTAAAGTTTTTTTCCTGATGTGCTATTTTCCCGCCCTTGGGGAAGAACACTATTATTCTATTAGAGGATAGTACTTCTTTCAAAGACCCAATGGATAGAAAACTAGAGTCTTTTCATAGAAAAGCTTTAAAACAAGCAGGTTTCTTATTTAATTAGCATTTCCTGTGTTGCAGCAGTTTCTACTCTTTAATGTGACAATTTATCTGCACAAATTTCAGATGATTCCTTAGATGAAGATTTTCTTCTTTGTTTGAAATGTCAGCTAATGGTTTTGTTTGTATTACTTTTGTTGACATAATCTGTATTAATGCTAAGAATATTGCGTTAGCCATTTTAACAAGAAGAGCTTTGTGGCTGAAGTCATGGTCAGCTAATATGGTTTTAAAATCCAGACTTTTCTTCAGCTCTGCATGCTACATCTATGGTGCAAGAATTGTACACAGCTTTCACAAATAATTATTTAGGAATTCAAAGTAGGAAAGTTCCTGTCATGGTGGGAAAAACTCCAATCCATTTCTATGGAGGCATCTTTCATATGCTCGACCTGGACAATAACCACAGGCAAGCCTCTCAGATTGGGGTGTAGTATGGAGGGCCAGGAGAGCAAAAGGAGTTTGGTCTCCTCGGGAGGCGGTTATCTATAAATAATATAGAATCTTCAGGGCCCTTAAGGAGCTGGCTTCTCTTTCAGGAAGATAATAATCTGCATCTTCAGTGTCACAGCTGTAGCTTATATCATTCATCAAGAAGGAACTCGCAGTTCCCTAGCGTTGAAAGAAGGTTCCTAAATTTTAACTTGGGCAGAGTACAATCTTTTGTACACTTTCAACAATTCATATCCCAGGTATGAACAACTTGTAAGCAAACTATCTCAGTCGCCTGTCCCTTCACCCAGAATAATGGTCTTATAATATGTATGTTATCTACCAGTTTGCGGATCAATGGGGTCCTGATGGCTTCTCATTTGAACAACAACCTTCCCAGATATTTTGCAAGATCCAGGGATCCACAAGTGGAGTTTGCAGATTCTTTAGCAGCTCATTGGTCATTTCAACTTGCTCACATATTTTCTCCAAATGTTCTGCTACCAAGAGTGATAGCTCGAATAAAACATCCCATCAGTAATTCTGATTGCTCTTGCTTGGCCACTCAAAACTTGGTATTCAGATCTAGTTCAGATGTCCAGTTTTCCACCATGGTCTCTTCCACTACAACATGACTTGCTATCTCAAGGTCCCTTTTTTCTTCAAGATCCCAAGTCTCTCTACTTGAAGGCTTGAAGATTAAACACCTAATTTTAAAACAGAGGTTTTTCTGATGTGGTAGTTGAAACCTTAATTTCCTTTTGTAAGAAGCAAGGTTTTAGCTGGCATTCCTTTAGAATTTCTAGAATTCTTAAATTTTTACAAGAGGGCTTAGATAAAGGTTTATCTGCTGACTCTTTAAAGGGTTAGATTTCAGGACTTTTTGTATTATATAACTAGACAATTGCTAAGCTTCCCAACATTCAGAGCTTTGTTCAAACTTTATTCAGAATAAGACAAGTTTATTTTCCTTGACCTTATTTTGATGTTAAGAGTTTTGCAGGTTTCTCCTTTTGAGCATTTTTGGACATTCAGCTTCTGTCTTGGAAGATATTGTTTTTTTAGCAATATCTTCTGTCAAAAGAGTTTTCTGAATTGTCAGCTTTTTCTTGACAGCTTCTTTATCTGTTTCACCCAAATAAGGTGGTTTTATGGACTAAATATCACTTTTTACCAAAGGTGGTTTCTTCAACAATCTAGAATTTGTTGTTCCTTCTCTTTGTCCTAATCCTTGACATTCTAAATAAAGACTTCTACATAATTTGCATTTAGAGAGAGCTTTAAAATGCTGCAAAGAATAAAAATAGAGGTGCTACACAAATACTCTAATGCGTGAAACAGAAGTGCTAGCGGTCCCTAAAGAGTAACATGTAAATTATTCAAAGAGGAGGATTGAAAACAAATGTTGTATCAATCAAAGAAGGACCAAAGGCTGCACAATAGTTCTACAAAGCTTTATTACTATATATAATTTTAGCTTGATAATATGGGCCGTCTATTCTCCACCCATATTTGCATCATATAATTGATCTATTCTGGGGGTTAGCTGAATTCCCAAACATTTCAGTTGAGAGTGTTGCTGCTTATATGGGCATATAGCTTTGAGAGAGTAGAACTCTCTCTGGGGCAAGGAAACATTCATGATCTCTGATTTTTCTTTATTTATTAGAAAATTGGATAGTACTCTGAATATATCAAATTCCTCCAATAAGTGCAGGAAGTGAGCTTTTGGGGATGTCAGTGTCAGTAAAACATCATCAGCATACATTGATACTTTGTAGTGGTTTAGACCTATACTCATTCCAGATATGTTTGGGTTTAAATGAATTTGGGATGCTAGGACCTCCATAACTAGCACAAACAGGATTGGGGAGAGTGGGCACCCTTGCCTCGTGCCATTGGTGATTGGGAAACTCTGGGATAACATTCCATTGGCCTTAAGTTTAGCTGATGGTTATGAATATAATTGGAAGATTCTGTGAATCATGGTTTTCCCAAAACCAAAATGGTATAGTGCGCATCTGAGAAAAGCCCAGGCGACCCTATCAAAGGCTTTTTCCGCATCAGTGGAGACCAGGATCATTGGGATTTTATGGGTATTAGCATATTCCATCAGACGCATAGTTCTATTAGTATTATCCCTGGCCTCCCTGGTCTAAGTGGTTATAGTCGGAAGGACCGAGTTTATTCTTTTTGTCTGAGTATGTGCGTTATCTTCTGTTGGGAGATAATATAGGGATTGGTAATATTTACTAAAAGTATTTGCTATTTCCCTACAGTCGAAAATTTCTTTGTGCTTTATCTAGCATTTTATGTATGTAATTCGCAAATGTTTTTTTTCCTCAGTGCTCTTGTCAACAGTGAACCTATCCTATTTCCCTCCGTGAAATATAATTTTTTGAGATAAAACGCTTTCTTGTGTGCTTCGCTGGTTAGCAAGTTATTTAGATCTCTCCTCACCCTTGTGAGGTTGTTTGTATTGTCTGGGGAGGCAGGGTTATCCATATGTGAGTTCTCAGCTACCTTAAGTTGGTGTAGTAACTGCGTGTACTCCTGGTTATAAGATTTGGTAAGGATTGCTTGTTGCTTTATGAATTCCCCTCTCAAAACTGCCTTATGCACCTCCCACACTATGGCTGGGGAGGATTGGGGGGACTGATTAAATCTGAAATATTCAGACAGTGATTTGGAGATTGATTCAGAAATTTGGGGTTGGAGTTGGAGGGTGTTATCCAATCTCCAACAAAAGTTCCCTATTGGTCTATCGGGCCACTCTAAGGATAATGTAGCCGCAGAGTGATCCGACCAGGGAGTTGGTGTGATGTCAGAATCTCTAGTCAGTGCTAGGCCTAGTTGGTCGATATAAATATAATCCAATCTCGAGTGTGTTCTGTTGGGGTTGGAGAAGAATGAGTATGCTTTCTGGATTGGATGTTGGATTCTCCATACATTGAGTAGAGAGGCGGACCTGAGACTATGTGTTATTGTTTTAAGAGTACATTGGGATTGTGAGCTTTTGGTGAGAGAGCAATCAAGTTTGGGATTAAGTGCAATGTTGAAGTCTCCTGCCAGTATAGTGGTTCCCTTTGCTACCTCCAATACTTTTCCTGTGATTTTTTTGAAAAATTTAGCTTGCCCTGTGTTCGGTGCATATACGTTTGCCAAAGTGATTGGCCTGTTATAGAGTTCTCCTACTAGTATTATGTACCTCCCCTCCTGGTCAGAGTGAATGCTAACGTTTTGTAATTGTATTGACTTATGAAGTAGAATCCCCACCCGTTCCTCTTTTTATGTGTATGAGAGCAGAAGTGGTCCGTCGGGTAGTGCTTGGATGTAAATTTGGGTTTTGTACTGTGTACTAAATGGGTTTCTTGAATAAATACTATCTCACTTTTATGTTTAGAAAACCAATTCAGTGCTACTGACCGTTTTGTGGGTGAATTCAGCCCCTTAGTGTTCTGTGTTAGTATTTTAAGATTTCTGGTACCCATCAGTGCTTCAACCAAGGACTATGCTGTCGCCCGGGCATTTCGTTACCATATGATGTTTTGTGTGGAGACCTGTAAAAGGGGATTCTACCTTTCCTGTTAAACCTTTGAGGGACTTTGGTGAATCTAGCAACTTTGTGGACTACTGTTTCAACATTAACAATCAGAACAATAATGAACAATAAAACATAACAAACAAACGGAACAATTGTATATGTCCATATACAATACATGTAAATGTAGGGGATACTTCCCTGCTCACTTAGAAATATGAGCATGGTAGTATCAGCCACTTCCTTAGAAACTTGTAAACAGGGCAATTTTAAGGCATAAATAGTTAAGGTTGTCTCATCTTCCCCTTGTAGTCTGGGGAGTTTGTGTACTCACGCAACAAGGCATGTTCGTTTCCAGTCCACTCTCGGTCAGAGTGCCAATTGGTTATATCTAGAATGGTGTGTCACATCTGTGGGGAAAAAATGTTAGTTCAGTTCAAAAGGATGTGTGGATAAAGATGACCAGTTCCTCCAGATCTTCTAGGTCTCATGTTGGATTAGTATCAGAGTCCCTGAAATTGGGAGATGGTTGTGATCTCTTCCTATTAATCCTGTTCCAGGGATTTCTTTGAGGCTTGGTATCCTGTGAAGAGATTGTTGACTTTGAGGATGTCGATCTGTCCAGAGGAGGCAGGGATGGTTGGGGTATGTTAAGTTGCTTGCAGAATTCTTCTAACGTCTTCAGGAGCTCTATATGTGGCAGTCAGTGAGCCCTGTATAACTTTGATGCAGAAGGGAAGCCCCATCTGTAGGGTATCTTTAAGTCCTGTAGATGTGGTGTGAGGTATCTAGCCTCTTTGCGTTTGTTTAAGGTGATGGTACTTAGGTCGGCATAAATTTGTATGTTATCTTCTTCATATGTGATTTGGCGCAACTTTCTAGAGGCATCCATTATTTTTTCTTTGATACCGATATGTTTGGAATTTCAATATGATGTCTCTAGGGGGCTTGCCCTTTGGTGGTTTCGGCCGTAAGGCCCTATGTGCCCTTTCGATGTGCATTTCGGGTGATTCTGTGGTTTGCAGTAAGAACTGAAATAGTTTCTGCAGGTATTGTGGTATTTGTGCTGTTGTGATTTTTTCAGATACACCACGCGTCGCCCCCTGTTATCTAGATCCTCTAATTGGAGCTGCATTTGTTGGATCATTGAGTCTTGTACATCTAGGGTTCTATTGCGTGAATCAGTAGCATTATGGATCTGGTCTAGATCCTCCTCGAGGACTGCCACCCTTTCTTCTAGCTCTGAGAGGTCTTTTTTGACTTCCTTGAGGCCATCTTTGATCATTTTTCCCACTTGGGTGATGAGAGAGGCAAAGTCTGCTTTGGTAGGGAGATTATTGATATCTGCTCTTGTGAGGAGTTCCCTTGCTGATGGGCCTAGGTCAGAGGTTTCTGTATTTGATTGCATGGTATCTGACTCAGGGGTGTTAGGAGTTTCTAGCACTTTGAAAAAATTGTTAAGTTTTGCTGCCGTTGTTGTTTGGCTCTTTGTAGGTTTATCTTGCTTGGATGCCCGCTTAGTGGCCATTGTGTTGTTTATTTAGGCAGTGCTACGCTCGTTTACTTAGGGGTCTTCAGTTTCAGTTTCTTAATTGCTGCAGCTTCGCACTGTTTCTATAATGTCCTTTATGGGCAGATCTCTTTTTGTGGGCTAGACGTAGGCTATATCACCCCCATTAATCGCCTTTATGTGTTTTTGCCACCGCAGCAATCTGGCCTCATTGTATCAGAAAAGTTTTTGAATAAAATATCACCAGCCAATTCAGCATTTAAAAAGAGTTGCCCCCAGCGTGGTTATGTGCATTATAAGAGTTTAGAGAAGAGGAATATTACTATATTAGTAGTGCTTATACGTTCCCCAACAAAATTAACTCCTATCTATAGGGAGGAAAATTGTCTTTCCTTCGTCAGAGTAATAAAGGAGTGGGGGGGTGCTCAATATCCTGTGTTAACATAGAAATATGAGAAGAAGAAATGGATATACCTGAGCACTCAAAATAGGCTAATAGGAATTCGTAATGTGAGTAGATGTGTAGGACTGGGTTATATCTACATAAAACATAACTTTTATTAAATTCAATAAAAAACTTTTATATATAGGTGATAAACATTCACTCCGTGTGTTGTGTATTAAAAATAAAATAAAAAAATGAATGCTGCAGTGCCAAATAATGGCCATACAAATTATGTCAAGTGGGTAACTGGTAGTCTCAAATGTTATAGAGTGCTTAGCATTAGCAACAATGGTTAATCCAATACAAGGAGGGAAGATACACTTCCACAAATTATGATGCTAAATACAGAGCTCAGCCATTGTGAGCCTGAATTAGCATCGCAAGTTCTGTATATGGTTACACATTGGGGTTGAACTGTAAGGAAGTCTATCTGAATTAAATGTCAGGACAGGGTCCAACACTAGTTGAGTGTAAACACTATACTGCTATCATGTATATGTTGCTAAAAACAGTTATTCCCACAAGACGTGTGTGTGTGGATGGTATATCTGGCAGGGGTGTACCACAATATGCTCACGGATTGCACAAGAAACTAATCTAAAAAGAGGATTGACCTCGCACAAATTATCTAGCTAGTGCAATACTGGAGCGGTACTACACCCTGTCAGAGTCCCATACTACGTGTCTTAATATTTGACAAATATATACTAGTGACCGCAATGCAGTTATACACATATGCCCAGAAAAGGGCTAAATAAGTGAAGGGAATATTTCGTTATAAGTATATAGTAATGCGGCTAGGCGTATCCCAATTATGCACACACAAACATTATAATACTGTCAGCATTCAAATCGAGCGCCTGATGCGCATTTCGCCACCTCCGTGGCTTTCTCAAAGCATACAAATTAACTTTCTCATACATTGCAACTGTTTCAGATTTACATTGTTCTAGGCATTTCTCATCTTCATCAATCATTAATTGCATTAGTTCTAATGTACACCTTGTAAGAATTACATTCCATTTTACCATAAAATCATTATTGGCATCTTCTCCTCTTAAACTTACCCCTGGGTCTAATCTTATTCTAAGACCCCTTGGGATAAGATCCTCTTTCACATAATTTTGTAAACTGACCAGTTCTCATTTAACCTTAAGTTCCTTTATAGCCTTTTTTTATATTCTTTAAAAGCTGAAAAGACATCACTACTTTTTTCATCAATGTTTGTTTCATCAATAGTTATAACTGGTTTAAAGGCTTTAAAATGCTACTTGCAAGCCACAAAGGATTTTAGACAATCTTCTATTTTGTTTTTTTCATTTCAAGGGTCCACGCACAGGCCAGAAAGCCATGGCCATTACTTTAGCTTCTTGGCTAAAACTCTTGATTCACAAGGCTTTCTTGGAGGTGGGAGAGTTTTCCTTAAAATGCATGGTCATCCTTACATACCTTTACTGAATTCTACCATTTATAGTTTTTGCTTCTTCTGAAGTGGCTTTTGGTTGTAAAGTTCTCCAGGCAACAGTGTCTCGAAGTTAGGTGCCTGCCTTTTAAAAAAATGTTTGTCCCACCCATACTTACTCGTGGACTCCACATCTTGGATATTGGTTCCCAGGAATAATGGATTGTGGACTCTCACCACCTTTATAAAAGAAAACGTCATTTATGCTTACTTGATAAATTAATTTCTTTCCTGGTAGTGGGAGTCCACAAGCTCAAATGTATTTTTAAAAAACTTCTGGCAGCAGTTCTAGTTTAAACATAATTTTCCCTGCTTTGTCCTTACCTAATTTTCTACTTTCCTTGCTTGGCTTTATGTCAGACTGACATACCAGAGAGGTGGCAGGGATTAAGTACTGTTGGAGTTTTGGTAATCTTTGGTGCCACCTAGTAGTCAGGAGGTGAATGGATCATGGGCTCTCATCACCATGAAATAAATGAATTTATCAGGTAAGTGTCCTTATCAGTCAGTTAGCTGTTAATTTGTAGGAATGAGTTGTGTATAAACTAGTATTTTCTTGTAGTTGCAAAATCATTAAAAAACAAACAAACTTAAATATACACAAAAAAGTACAACAAGAAAATGCCATAGTGTGCTAGAGCATTTTATTGTTGCCCTATTGCTTGAATAGGACTATGTGTTTAACCCCTTCAAACAGTTAAAGGGACTGTCTACTCCAGAATTATTGTTGTTTAAAAAGATAGATAATCCCTTTATTACCCATTTCCCAGTTTTGCACAGCCAACAAGGTTATATTAATACACTTGTTACCTCTGTGATAACCTGTATCTAAGCCTCTGCAGGCTGCCCCTTATCTCAGTTCTTTTGACAGACTTGCATTTTATCCAATCAGTGCTGACTCATAACTAACTCCACAGAAGTGAGCACAATGTTATCTATATGACACACACAAGCTAACACCCTCTAGCTGTGAAAACTGTTAAATTCATTGAGGCGGCCTTCAAGGGCTTAGATATTAGTATACAAACCTACCTAGGTTTAGCTTTCAACTAAGAATACCAAGAAAACAAAAGATGAAAAGTCAGCGCTTCTGAAATCTAAGGATCTAAATATAGCTATAAGGGGGTAATTGCAAATAAATATTCTGTGATTATCTAAACAAAAATATTACAATAAAAGATATGATGAACAATGTTCCCAGTATGAAAGTGTCCAATATTCACAACGATGTACACAATCCAGTACCTTAAAAGTCGGTTGTCCCCAAAGTTTTGAAGGTGCAAAACTGCACAATGGACCCCAAATGTAAATATGGAAACTGAAAAATATAGAAAAGGAGAAGCGCAACTTGGCTTCAAGTGAAGACTTTTTAATATCAATGTTAAAACATTAAAAAATGGTATTCGGGGGGGGGGGCGGAGCTAACCGCTGAAGTGGAAGGTGGCATCTATACAGAGCTCCTAGCTGCAGATATATAAAATGGGGCTTATTTAACAGTTTTTTACAGCTTACATAGATCTGAGGACCACCCCACTACACAAGATACTCAGATGTGGAGTTTGGGAGCCTACACTAGCCCTATTGTACCCGACCTGACACATTGTCAGCCCATACCCTGAGCTGGTCTATTGAGGCCTCTCTGCGAAACTTCCGACATTTTTTTTTTGCCCGGGGCATCGAGCATAATAGCTATCTCTCAGCTACTTATTGAATGTAACATGTTTACATTGGAGATGGAGGAGACACATAAGTCCTTGCAGGCTCTACTGCTGATCTTTGATCGCCAGCTGGACAGGTGTTTTTTGGACTTGCACGACACCCTGGAAATGGCAAGTCGAGGAGTGGCAGACAAGAAACATCATGGCGCTGAGCAAAATGACACAATAACAGAACTCCCAGAACATCGATTTGAGAAATCGCAGAGTAGCCTAACGCACAATAGTTTCAATCTTGATATTGGGATCATGTGGCAAGAACCGGCTAACTCACACTCACCTGACTATCCCACAAGAAGACCGCTACAAGTGGCAGCGGTCAGGAGCAACATAGTTCAGCCAGAGAGATGTACACAGGTCTTGGCCCTACAACTATACCCTGAGCCGAAGCCTGCCACCAAAATTGCGCCTAGAAAGTCTTAACTGCTTTTGCCCCTAGACCGCGGAGGGGCGATCGACTTCCGTGGTCGGGGCCTGGAGCCCTTTGATCTTCTAGTTTCCCACGGGGGCCCTGTGTCATGGCTGTGGCGAGATAGATTACTACTTCTGGGTTCCACTTTGGCTACCTCCTCTCTTAGGCTAAATAAGTATCAACTAATACTACAACACGGTCTGCAAGTTTCTGTGGGTTGGACATCTGACCTCAAGACCGGAGTGGGGTAAACTCTTTTCAGCTGATATGATGTGCTGTAGTATGACCTCTACTCGATTGTACTTATCCATAGAGCTATTAGCACTAACGTATAGGAAAACTTTTATCCAACTACAGAAGATTTGAATGACAATGGGTTAAATGAAGGATCTGCAGAGAACATAAGAGAATGGCCTGCAAGCCACATCAAATTAGTAAACTTCTTTGTTTCCATGTTTCCATGTATACTTGTTTAGTTGTTGATACCCTACTAGTGAGGTGCAGACAACTGCTGTTTGTATAAGGGAACAGGTCCTGTTATTTGCTAAAGGTCTCCTTGTCCAAGTCCAATTGATATTATCTACATATTACACCTCCACAGTCTTATATTTAAATTGTATACCTTCTCTTAACGTCTGTTGCAAGCATATTGCAGTTCCCTAAATTAAATATACATTGATCATGTTGCTGATGCTACATGATTCTGGAGTCATATTTAGTTCCCCCCATATTTTTTTTTTAGGATTGGGATTTAATAGCATATATGCTTTTCTGCTAAATTTTCATACTTAGTTTACATTGTTCTCGGTTTGTTTTACATGTTGGGATTTTAGGCATGCTCTTAAAGTTTATAGGAAATTCTGTATTTTAATATAAGCTCTCATTTGGCATTTATCCAGATTATCTGAGTGCTTTACAATTACCCCTAATCTCATAATTCAATATTTTCTTAGCTGAGGGGACCTTACTAAGTTACTCACGTATTATTGCTGAACAAGCAACTGAGTGGGCATTTACATCTTGGTTATATTATATTATCTTTATCCTGGCGTGCTAAACCCTTAATTGAAGATTGCCTTATTTGTCTCTGCCAACATTTAGTTTGGAATATAACTAAGATCTCACATTTACCAAGACTGGATTTTTAAGCAGCCCATACCTTTAAAACATAGTCATATTGTCTCCCATTAATAAAGCAGAACAACTATACTATTACATTTCAGGAGATGTCCCTAAATTGATACTTTGCCTATGACCAAGGCTCTAGTATAGGGCTTTGGGGTTTGCTTAAATTCCTACTTATGTCTACTAAAGCTCAGTTAGGCAATTAATGTGCTAATAAACATATCTGCAACCATTTCCTTTACCCTTTTCACTTACTGAGATGTTATCCTAGGCCTCTTAAGGAAGCCACAACTAATTTAATATCGGATTATATATTGCCCAAGTCTATTAATAATCTCCCTCATTTAACTTAAAACTTCAATAGCTTCAACATATAGGTAGAGACCAGGTGTTTTTACTCTTTCTACCACATAAGCTTAAAGGGACAGTATACACTCATTTTCATATAACTGCATGTAACTATAAAGAATAATATGCACAGATACTGATATAAAAATTCAGTATAAAACTGTTTAAAAACTTACTTAGAAGCTGTCAGTTTACCTCTGTTGAAAAGGTAGCTGGAAAGCCCACTGCAAGTGGCAAATAAGACACTCCCCTCCCCTCCCCTCCCCCTTCTTTTGCATATGAAAAGACCCTTTACACAAACAGGAGCAAGCTGGAGTAGGTAGTCGAGCGTATTCACATAAAACTTTGGGGCTTGGTTAGGAGTCTGAAAATCAGAGCAATGTTATTTAAAAATAAGCAAAACTATACATTAATTAAAAAAAAAAACTTTATGGGCTATATAAATAGATTATCTACAAAACATTTATTCAAAGAAAAAATGAGTGTATAATGTCCCTTTAAGATCCGTATTTTATATGTCATGATGTTCCTTAGCTGCTCCATGTTATTGTGTTTAGTTAATCTCAAGCTAATATTTTCTTAAACCTGAGACATGTTGCCCTACTCTATCATTAGCCAAATAGGCTACCTCAATTAAGCTCACCTGAATCACTAATAACTTAAGTGTTTGGACATATCTCTTCGTTTATATTGACGATAGGCCTGAGTTTGTCTCTAGCTGAGTAACTGTCATCCCAGTACTTCTAACTAGCTGCTATGGGTAAAGGTTTTGTTGTCGCATACTGGTCTCTCCTATATTTATAACCGAAGAGAGACTCTTTATGTTATGCCATAATTAACTCTAAATCTCATTATAGCTACAGATCTATGTATGGAAGTAATCCTACACAGTTTCTACCTATTAGAATGATGTGATTAACTGTTATAGAAGCTCACAATTTCAAGTTCTCATTTCAAGTTTTTACTTTTCTGTTAAGGACCTGTTTCATTGTAGTCTTTACTAGATGTTCATATATAAGGTATTCTCCTAATTACTTAATTGTATATGCTAACATGTTCCATGTGCCTTATGGGGATGTACTATATGTGGGTTATACATGTTTTACTTTTCTCTCCTAAAAATACTAACCCAGAGAAATGACTGACATCCCCTCCCTACCAACAGTTTGTCTTGTGACATCCACGGGTTCATATGGTATATGCTGTGTGTATTCATCTACTTTTCTTAGGGAATGAAGCCCGAGTCTCTTTTACAGCTCATTTATCTGACACAGGCCATATGATCACTACTCACATATACCCTTGTAACGACCCCTCACTACTGTAAATAAATTACCCTCCCCTGTCTCTTACGTCTTACTCAAGGTGCAGGATATAAGCTAATAAGTGGAAATTACCTCTTACTGGAGTCCCCTAGAATACAACCTACAGTCATTAACCCACCTCTCTAAGATTTCCTTGGTCCCCTATACTTCCTAGGTTTGCATGAACATTCTCTGGGGCCTCTCAAAATGTACCATTCTTAAATTATAGGGGGTATTTGAGCTTTTCTTTCTTTCTTCTAGAACCCTTACTTGATATAATAGCTGATCTTACTTAGGACACCCACAATTTACCAGTGACTCCCTGTGTCTAAAATGTATACATTCTCTATAGCCACTTCCTGATGCTACACAAATGACTGTAAGAACACTTCTCTCTGAGGTCATGTGTATTGTGCTTGTCAGGATACCATATTGATATATTCTTGTACATGTGTATTCTGCTCCCTTCACCACATTGCTCTGTCATTTTAGATAGTTCCGCCCCCCCCCTCCCCTCCTTTGTCACATAGGGCAGCTCTTGCCCGCTGAACCCCCCCCCCCCCTTATATAATTATAAAACTGAAGTTCCACTATGTTTTGTCCAAACTCTTTACTGACACATTAGTTAAACATAATCTGAGATTTCACTACAAAACATTGCTCTATATTTTATGGGAATAGCTCCTGTATTGCTTTAGCTACACACCTTTTAATTGCTTCGATAACAATTACTTTTATATATTGTACCTTATGGTAAAAGCGCAAACTCTCTGCCTACCAGCAGCATACGAATAGAGAGAAAAGAAGGCTACAATGCTCCTTTAGCAAAGGATATCAAGGGAGTGAAGCAAATTTGATAATAAGAATAAATTGGAAAGTTGTTTGTTCTATCTAAATCCTGAAGAAAACAATTTGGTTTCATGTCCCTTTAAAGAGATATAGGAGTCATCATTAAAGTGGTGGGAAATTCTAACACTTGAATAACGCTAGTATTTACCATCTCTATAAAAAAACTGATGAATAAATACCTTTGTTTTGCTACGGCTTCAGCGCTAACCTAAGCGCCTCTGGCCACCCACGGCACAGCTACGTTTTCCACCTCTAAGCCAATAGCCGAGCTTGCCCTTTGGCATTATGTCGTATGCTAGCACAGCTATTGGCTAACACGTGGAAGCGTCACCTCACTGAGCTAGGCCTTGGGCAGCCAGAGCTTTGTTTGAACTAATGAATGAACGTCACCTTCGTTTTTAGTGATGGTAAATCCTAGTGTTTTTTTAAACACTAGGATTTATCATCACTTTAAACTTTCAAGATTCAGATAGAGCGTTCAGTTTAAAACAACTGACCAGCTTAATTGTATTATCCAATTTAACTATTTCACTATGTATCTTTTGTTGGAACTTTCCATGAGAGCATACTGAGGTATGTTCAGGAGCGAGCACGTGTCTTGAGCACTAAATGTATAACATTGTTACAGCATTGTTGTGAACACTGCTGCCATATAGTGCTCAAGATATACTCATCCTAGTATCAGTATGCTCTAATGGAAGGGTGCTAAGTTTTAGCAAAGAAAACCAAGGGAAACAAGAACAATTAATAATATAATACAATGGAAAATCTTTCCAATTTAATTTTTTTATACTGTTTCTGACTTGCATGTCCCTTTAAAAGGATAGGAAATTCAAAATAATTTTTCCATTATTTACACAGAGCATGTCATTTTAAGACCATTGGGAGCTAGCTAATGATTGGGTGGCTGCACACATATGCATTTTGTCATTGGCTCACCAGATATGTTCAGCTAGTTACTAGTAGTGCATTGCAGGTTTTAAACTGACTGTAAAGGGGCAGTAAAGTCTAAATTAAAAATGTCATGTTTCAGAAAGAGCAAGCAATTGTAAACAATTTCCAATTCTACTATTAACTAAATTGCTTAATTTTCTAGGTATCCTTTGTTTAAAAGCATACCTAGGTAGACTTGGCAGCTGCAATGCACCACTGGGAACTAGCTACTTATTGGTGGCTGCTCATATATGCCTCTTGCCATTGGCTCTCCCAATGTGTTCAGCTAGCTCCCACTAGTGGATTGCTTCTTCTTTAACAAAGGATACCAACAAAATTAAGCAAATTTGATAGTATAAGTTGGATAATTGTTTACAATTGTATGTGCGTTAGATATGTACAAGCAACAGTGCAATAATAAAATTTTCTAACTGGTTTTCAAACCTGTCGTCGCCCCCCCCCCCCCCCCCCAACAGGCCAGATTTTCTGGATCACCTTGGATGAGAGCAGGTAAAATAACCATGTTTACTAATCAGCTGATTGTTTCACCTTTACTCCAGGTCAGAGATCCTCAAAATGTGGCCTGTTATGGAGGCCTGAGTAAAGGTTTGAAATCCAGTGCTCTAACATATTAGAGAATTTTCTTTCTGTGCTTTTAGATTCCTTTCCTCCATTTGTTCTTCATAAGATCCATATTATTTGCACATACAGTACATTTAGAAAGTATTCAAACGCCTTCATTTTTTCACATTTTCTTATATTGCATGATCATGCTAAAATGGTTTAAAACTTTTTTTTCCACATAAGTCTACACTCCATACCCCATAATGACAAAGCAAAAAACAGATTTTTGATAACTTTGCAGATGTATTAAAAAGAAAAAAATGAAATATCACATTGACATAAGTATTTAGACCCTTGACTCAGTAATCAGTTGAAGCACCTTTAGCATTAATTACAGCCTCAAGTCTTTGAGTATGATGCGACAAGCTTTGTATGCCTGGATTTGGGGATTTTCTGCCATTGTTCTCTGCAGAGCCTTTTAAGCTCTGTCAGGTTTGATGGGGACCATCTATAGACAGCAATTGGATTCAAGTTCGGGTTCTGGCTGGGCTACTCAAGGACAGTCACAGAGTTGTCTCTAACCCACTCTTCAGTTGTCTTGGCTGTGTGCTTAGGGTCATTGTCCTGTTGGAAGGTTAAATCTTCAGCCTAGTATGAGGTCCTGAGCTCTCTGTACCAGGTTTTCATTAAGGATATCTCTGTGTTTTAATGTGTTCAGCTTTCCCTCAATCCTGACCAGTCCCTCAGTGTCAGGGTGCCAGGAATCAGACTGAGACGAAAAATAATAGTATATTAATAGCAAAAAATAATAAAAAGTCCACAAGTCAAAAAACAAGCCAGGAATCAAAACCAGAGCTGGTAGTCATACGAGCCGAGTCAGGAGCCAAGGCGAATAGTCAGACGAGCCGAGTCAGGAGCCAAAGCGAGTAGTCAGACGAGCCGGAATCAGGAAAAAGGAGAACAGCAGAGTCAGGAACAAGCCAGGGATCAGGAACCAGGAGGGACGTCAGACAGCCAGGTAATACACAGGAGCTCTCACAAACAGGTCTGAGACAACGCAAGGGCAAAGCATACTGAACAGAGGCCCTTTAAATAATAAGTGATGACATCACAATTCTGAGACTGCATCCTGTCTCACACGGATGATGTACACCAGTCTGGCCATAAAAGGAATTGCAGGAAATGAGCAGCATCACACAGTATGCACCAGAGGCAGCAAGAGAGGTGAGTAAAATGGCTGCCAGCAGCACATGGCAAACAAAGCAGGGAAAAAACCCTGACACTCAGCCCTTGCCATTGAAAAAAAAAAACAAAGCATGATGGTACCACCACCATGCTTCACCGTTGGGATGGTATTGCACAGGTGATGAGCAATTTCTGGTTTCCTCGAGACATGATGCTTGGAATTGAGGCCAAACAGTTCAATCTTCTTTTCATCAGACCAAGGAATCTTGTTTCTCACAGTCTGAGAGTCCTGTAGGTGCTTTTTGCAAATTCCAAGTGTGCTTTCATGTGTCTTGCACTGAGGAGAGGCTTTTGTCTGGCCACTCTGATATAAAACACAGATCGTTGGAGTATTGTAGTGATGGTTGTCCTTCTGCAAGTTTCTCACATCTCCACATATGATCTCTTGAGCTGAACCAGGGTGACCATTAGGTTCTTGGTCACCTCGCTTACCAAGGCCCTTCTCCCCCAATTGCTCAGTTTGGGTGGGTGGTCAGCTCTAGGAAGAGTCCTGATTTGTATAAACTTTTTCCATTTAGGAATTAGAGGCCACTGCCTCCTTCAATGCCGTCAAAAGATTTTTGTTGCCTTCCCCAGATCTGTGCCTCTACAGAATCTGGTCTCTGAGCACTAAAGGTAGTTCCTTTGACCTCATGGCTTGATTTTTGCACTGATAAGCATTTTCAGCTGTGAGACCTTATATAGACAGGTGTGTACCTTTCCAAATCATGTTAAATCAGTTGAATTTGCCACAGGTGGTTTATTTATTATCTATTGACTTGCATTTTAGCCAATTAGTGCAGTGTCTGCCACAACCCACGGGCATAAGCACAATGTTATCTATATGGCTCACATGAACTAGGACTCCCCTGTTGTGAAAAGCTTATAAAAAGGCATCTGATAAGATGCTGTCTTTAGTGGCTTAGAAACAGGCAGAAATTTAGAGGTTTAAAGGTTATAAAGTATATTAATATAACAATGTTGGTTGTGCAAAGCTGGGGGATGGTTAATAAAGACATTATCTATCTTTTAAACAATAACAATTTTTGTTTTGACTGTCCCTTTAAGGGGTATGGAGTTTAGATTGATGTGAAAAAATAATAATTTAAACATAACAAATTGTAAAAAATGAAGAGGTCTGAATACTTTCTGAATTTACTGTATTATAAATATCTTTACTGATTTTAAATCTGGTTGCATTTTTTTAAATTTGTGGTTCAGGGGTGATATCTAAGTCAGATTTCTATATGAAACAGGAAAGTATTGGAATTTACAAATTCACATTTATAAAATTGTAACACAAGTGATACAAATTTTAACCAAACAATTATTGTTCTCTAAATACCATAAAATGCTACTACATCATACATACCAATTAATTGTGTAACACCGTTTCAGTCATTATTTTTTATTAAATAACTATTTGTGTTGTCATCACTTACAATTGTATCACGCCATGCAATGTATTATAGAGCGGAGGGGTCATCATTTTAGCCTGCACCTCTAATTCACATGTCGGCATGGGTGGTATCAAGTATTATATTCTAAATTCAACATATACCCTTACAACTTTTTTTTTTTTATTGAACATACATTTATTAAGATGAAAGCTACACTTGATTTATAGAAACCGTCAGGGAACTTGCTCAATAAGTGGGATTTTTTTTAATGATAGTAATTTTTTCGCTGTGTGTTTTGTGCCTCACTGGTTATGAATAGAGAGATTGTATTTCTACTCACTTGATATAGTTGTCATGTTTACATCAAATTCTAATTATTGGGCCTTTTGACACAGGGAATAGAATAGAATCCATATTATGTAAATTTTCAGAGTGGATCAAAGACTTTGTGTAATTGATAGTTTTAGATATTTTTGGATATGGAAGCTTTGACTTTTGCAGGTGTTTAATAGATGAGCAGGTTCACTTTTCTCCCAAAATTAATTTTCTTGCTGACGGAAATAATACAAAAACTTTTTTTCCTTCTTTTTTTTTATTTGCTTAAAAGACTATATTTTTTTCACTTTCTTTAGCTATAAAATGTCAAATGAATTGGAATAATTTCTTCTCAATCTTTTGTAGAGTTGTACAAAGAACATTTACCGTATTTTTCAGTGAATTATGGGATCGTAAACATTTTTTGTTAATTTTCTCCTATTCATTTTACATTATTTCAGGGCAATTATATTTAAATATCCAAGATGCACACAAGAAATGTAAACCATGTATAGACTGCTAAACAAATAGATGAAAACTTTTAAATAGTTTCTGATTCAACAACGTTCAGTATTCGAGCAAACTTCACAGGAAAGAGACCTTGAAATAAGAGGTTTTGCTTTGAACATTAAAGGGATAGGACAGCCAAAATTAAACTTGCATGATTCAGACAGAACATGCAATTTAAGACACTTTTAAATTCACTTATATTTTCAAATGTGCTTTGTTCTCTTAGTATCCCTTGTTGAAAAATATACACAGATATCCCACACTAGTGGGAGCTAGCCGCTGATTGGTGCCTGCACACATTTGTCTCTTGGGATTGGCTAACGAGATGTGTTCAGCTAGCTGCCAGTAGTGCAATGTTGTTCCTTCAGCAAAGGATAACAAGAGAATGAAGCAGATTTGATAATTAAAGTAAATTGGAAAGTTGTTTGAAATTGTATATTCTATCCAAATCATGAAAAACAATTGGGGTTTCCTGTCCCTTTAACGCACAACTTATTATATAAGCGATAATAGCATGCTCTATCCTCTCAGACTATAGGGAGTGTTTTAAGTGTTAAATGTTGGCCAGGTTAAAATAGATTTTTACAATCCACTTGAATTACCAGGTTGTGCGCTATTGTTAGCGCCAAGTCTCGCTAAGGATAATGCACTCTGTGCTTCACTTGTATAGGTGGGAGATTTTCTGTAGAGAAGGTCATGGAGTGACAAGTGGGGAGAGGCATTACTTTGACCGTTGGTTTTAGCAAAACAAAATAAGAAATTACACTGTATGAAGACTTAGAAATCATAAAATCTAGTGTGAGAGTCAGTGGGAATATTTATATTGTTATTGCCTAAAATCTCCAAAACTACATAACAGATATACCTGATTTGTGTCTTCAAAAGGCACTAGAAGCTATGCAGAGATGCTCAGAAATAAACATAGAAATAAAAAAATGTCCCAAAATGAAACTTTAATGATTCAAATAGACCAACAATTTTAACAACTTTCCAATTAACAAAATGTGCACAGTCTTTTTATATCTACACGTTTTGAGTCACCAGCTCCTACTGAGCATGTGCAATAATTCACAGAATATACATATATGGATTTGTGATTGGCTGATGGGTGTCACATGATACAATAGCAGTGGAAATAGACATAACTTTGAAATTTGTCAGAAGAAAATCTACTGCTCATTTGAAGTTCAGACTAACTGCTATTGCATTGTTTTGTTATCATTCATTTGTTGTTTATGCAAATCTACTGTATTTACTGGTCCAACGATTGATTTATATAAAAGTAATAAAAGGCACTTACTGCAAATCTTGAACGATTATTTTATCATGTAAAAAACAGTTTTAATAATTTTGATAATTACGCCATCAAAGACAACCCACTAATATAGGCTGTGCAATGCTTGATTGCTTGAGCTTCCTCCTATCAGAGCTCGTTTCTTTGCATACAATTATAATAATTTTTTCGGCGTTTCGCACATGCGCATTACAGCTGGTTTTATTGCGCATGCGCTATTCATCATGTGAAGCCAATACTACCTGCAAGCACTTTTGGGAATAACGCATGTGTGTTTATTTCAAGAATCGATGAGATAGGTTCTCATCAGTCAGTGAAACAACACTGACTATAGAAACTAGATGGTGGTCTTATCTGTATTGCTGTTTATTATGCTCAAGTTACAATTCACGAGTGAAATGTGTGTCTCCTTGCAAAGTATATTTTACCTTTTTGTAAAGAGTTCAAGGATTTCACTTGTGCTTGTAACTTTTCATCGTATTCCACTTATGGCATTCTATCAAATTTTAAATGTTTATGATATGCCTATTAATTTATTTATGATCTATATCTTAACAATTATAGAGCCAACTTGATAAAATAATACTTATTGTAAGAGTATTCATAATTTATCTAAATATTAAATTAGTAATTTCTTATTGCCATTATTTTAAAATTGCTCATTAATACTAGAGAGACTTTCTAAGCGCACGCAACTTACCTTTACATCGCAGCTAACTCTTCTGATCTGCCATCGATCAAGCGGGTCTCCTACATCCAGAAAAGACATCAAGAGATTGACGTCTCCAATCTTGCACATGCGTATCACGGCTAAGTGCCGCCATATTCCAACAGTAGTTGTCAGCCCGGATTGGACAACTGGAAATGGTACCCACGGAGTGGGTTTGGAAATAGTTAAAAAATTGAAGCAAGTTTTCGGCAAAACTGTAATGATTTAGAACAGATAGTACATTGAAAAGGTCTTTGTTTTAATACATTGTTTTCATTTTGGAACAGTTTTTTTGTGACTTCAGTGTCCCTTTAAAGGGACTTTTTAATAATGTGTTACTTCCATTCCATACAGTGGTACTGCAGAGTGTTAAATTGTTTACATTTTTTTTTATTTATTTGTTATGCTTTTGCACATTTTAATTATAACCTATTGTCTTTTTTTCTGCTTCTGAATCAATTACCTGCTGCAGTATTTTTAGAAAGCTAGGATGATACAGCCAAACAGATGCTGTTTCAGCTGAGCCTTAAAGGGATACAAAATAATCAGTTTCATTGTTGTAATAAAAAAAACACTAGTAAAAAAAATACTAGAAGTTTTCAAAAAGATCAGTGAGACAAAATCAGCTCCAAAATGTTACACCTGATATGTATTTAACACTGTCTAATCAATAAAAAGGCATCCTTTATGTAACACAATATAGACAATGTAGATCAAAGTCAGTTCAAAAGTTATATATGTGACAATCCAATCCTATCAACTTGCGAATTGGTGCATAAATTACAGACGTCATTGCATTGTTCCTTCTACGGCTAACCTAAAACATGATGGAACAGACATCAAATTTGCATCTTAAAACACAGGAGTTCACTGTGTTTAAAGGGACATTATACACTCATTTTTTCTTTGCATAAATGTTTTGTAGATGATCTATTTATAAAGTCCATAAAGTTTTTTTTTTTTAAATAAATGTATAGTTTTGCTTATTTTTAAATAACATTGCTCTGATTTTCAGACTCCTAACCAAGCCCCAAAGTTTTATGTGAATACAGTCAGCTACCTTCTCCAGCTTGCTCCTATCTGTGTAAAGGGTCTTTTCATATGCAAAAGAAGGGGGAGGGGGGAGTGTCTTATTTGCCACTTGCAGTGGGCTTTCCAACTACCTTTTCAACAGAGCCAAACTGACAGCTTCTAAGTAAGTTTTTAAACAGTTTCATACTGGATTTTTATATCAGTATCTGTGCATCTTATTCTTTATAGTAGTGTCTATTACATGCAGTTATATGAAAATGAGTGTATACGGTCCCTTTAATTTGTAAACACTGCAACGTCAAGCCTGCAACAATATAGCACCTTAAATAGTGTATTGAAGGTAGTACAAGGTAACCAATGACAAACTGGCCGCAGCAAAGTTGCACATCACAGCATCATTGCCAACTGGGGTACAAGCGTCTGTTAAAGGGACAGTCTAGTCAAAATTAAACTTTCATAATTCATATAGGGCATCCAATTTTAACCAAATTTCACATTTACTTTTATCATCAAATTTACTTTGTTCTCTTGGTATTTTTTGTTGAAAACTAAACCTAGGTAGTCTCATTAGCTAATTCTAAGCCCTAGAAAGACGCTTCTCATCTTAGATCATTTGGAAAGTTTTTCACAGCTAGACCACACAGGTTCATGTGTGCCATATAGATAACATTGTGCTCTCTCCTGTGGATTTACCTAGGAGTCAGCATTGATTGGCTAAAAATAACTGAAATAGTGGGCAGTCTGCAGAGGCTTAGATACAAGGTAATCACAGAGGTATAAAGTGTATTAATATAACCGTGTTGGTTATGCAATACTAGGGAATGGGTAATAAAGGTATTATCCATCTTTTTGTACAATACAATTTTTGGAGTAGACTGCCCCTTTAATGTTTTGGATCCCTTATCTGGCATCCAAGGGGTTAACTCATTCCCTTAACATGGCTTCAACTAGAAAGTGTCCCCACTTACGTGTCTCAAGATGGGTGACTGTGACATTGTACAATAGAGATGTTATGGGAAGAGAGATCTTGTTATGAGAGCTATCTGGTTATAGGTGGCTGTAGTACATATCTGTCTTTTCTCATGGGCTCACCTTGTGTGTTCTGTTAAATCCCAGTAGTGCGTTACTGCTTCTGAGTTTAACTAGGTTTTCTCTTCAACAAAAGATACCAGAAAAACAAAGTAAATTTGATAATAGAACTAAATTGGAAAGTTTAAAATGTCATACTCTGTCTGAATCATGAAAATGTTATTTTGACTTTGCTGTCTCTTTAAAGGGACATAAACGCCCATGTTTTACTTTCATGATTCAGATAGGACATACAATTTTTAACAACTATCCAATTTACTTCTATTATCAAATTTGCTTAATTCTCTTGGAGCAGCAATACACTACTGGGAGCACACATTAGGTGAACAATGACAAGAGGCATGTATGTGTAGCCACCAATCAGAACCCCCCAGTAGAGCATTGCTGCTACTGAACTTACCTAAGTATGCCTTTCAACAAAGTATTCTAAGAGAATGCAGATAACAAAATAAACATTTTCAGTTTTATGTCCCTTTAAAGGGACAGTTTACTCAAAAAATTTCTCCCCTTTAATTTGTTCCCAATGATCCACTTTTCCTGCTGGGGTGTATTAAATTGTTTACAAGTAGCTCCTTTACCCTTATATTGGCATTTGAAATTGTTAATTTAGCATGTGGTATCCCCACCTATTCTGAAAGTTTGTGGCCGCGCGTACCAGCTATAGATAAGCTTTGTAAACACAGCCAGCAGAAGAAATTACACTCGGATATAGCAGAGATAAGGTAATACAATGTTGATTTTCCATTGTTCTCTCAAAGTACTGGTGATTGTTTTAAGGACAGATATAAGATAAAGAAGCAGGTATATGTGCACAATGTGATACAGTAATGAGATCGGATTATACCTACAAGCTCAACCCATTTTATTAGGCTGTGGCTTCAAAACACAAAATCAGAGCTTTAATATACACAAATAAGCCTTAAAAAGCTAATTTTCATACATTTTTTACTCTGCAGTTGGTAAAAAAAGCAATTGTAAACACATTAAGGGAAAAACTATTTTACAGTATACTGTCCCTTTAAGTGAGACAGAGCTATTTCAGCCTCTCTTTAGGGAGGGGAACAAGAATGCTTTTCAGAAGTTTTTTTATAGCAATATTAAGGAACTTTGTTTTATTTGCCTTTTATTTTATGAAATTTCAAGTTTAACGTCCCTTTATATTGTACATGGCACATTATGTAGACATTTGAAAGAACAGCACATCATAGTGCATCAAAAAAGATGCATAACAGTTTATTTGATCATATATAGTGGCCTTAGAACTAACTTGTAGGGCTCGTCAGGGTCCTTTTTATATCAGTTGATTCGACAGTGATTGAGAAAATTTGAAAAAAATAGGTGAGATTATGGAGTAGAGTAACTTTTTTTACCTTCTTTTTTTCCATCCCTTCTCATTTGAATTTGAGCGTTGGCTGCTAATTTGTGCATGACAGGATAAGCAATGAAGAAAATAATACATTTGATAAAACATACCTATATTGGTGGGATTTGTATCTACATGTATACTGCTAGGTTATTATAATATATGTTTTGTTAATTTATATTTAAAAAAAAAAAAGCTCAACACAAATTTATTTGGAAAATAGGTACAAAATAAAGATTAAGTGGAACAATAAGTCTCAATTTTTCTCATATGTAAACATTACATTATTGCAGCTATAGAAAATTCTCCACAACCTTGTAACTTCTCAGAGATGCATGAACCTGGTTTATTAGGCTCATATATGACTCAGCCAATGGCGTCTGGGGGGGGAGGGGGGTATGCCTACCTCCGACATCAGGTTCCTACTTGATCCTAGTTAGACATATTCTCTACTGATATTGTTTTGTTTGGGGTACTTTATATTTTTGTTGAAAAGATGAGATCACCGCATTTTATATAGTCTCTAAATGCTGCTGTTGGTCACAGAGTAATTTTTTATAAAGCACTGATTAAAGCGTGAAACGCGTCCATGGGACATGGTGCTTTAGGGATCCTTTTACTTATTATTCACTTTTTAACAATGTATCATTGTATTCTTTTAAATGTTCCCTCTGGCATTTAATTACTCTGTGACCAACAACAGCATTTGGACACTATTAATATAAAAGCTGTTATCTCTTCTTTTGAAGACAGTAATTAGATACAGCACATGAAGCTCTAATAATGGGGCCAGATAAGGACGATAATGGCAGTCTCTATATCTAGTATCAAGAGGACTAGTTTCCTCAATATCCAAAGTAATCAACACCTCTTTTAACAAGCGAATATACTCCATCTTAAAGAGATAAGTAGATTTGTCAGTGTCAATATCTGAGGTAGGATCTTCTGAACCAGATAGATCCTCATCAGAGGAGGATAATTCAGTATGTTGGCGGCCCCTTCCCTGGAAAAAATTCTATGGACAAATACCATATACATTGATATTCATTGTGGCTGATTACTTTTAAAGGACTATCTATCTATATATATATAAAAAGAAAAAGCACTTTGAATTTTAAATGAGCAGTATATTTTTTTTCTGACAAATTTCAAAATGTAGTTCAATTTGCCAGCCCCCTGTATCATGTGACAGCTATCAGCTAATTGAGCAAACGATACAGAAGAATTCTTATTGTGCAGATTCCTAGACCTCTAAAAAGCTAAAACTCCCAAAAAATACCAATGACTCCCCCAGGGTTAAAAATCGAATACTAAAACACACAGGAGTAGTGCTAAAAAAGCAGTTAAGGTCTTCCAATCAATAATAATTTTAATAAAATATATATAAAATACACCATATACACAATGAATATTAAAGACAGAATATATATAAATATATATAACCAGCATTGGTATCCTTATTGAAATCACTAGTAGATCAATCACACATTTAAGTTAAAAACTCTCTCTGGAGGTATATACAAATCTAGCATTGGATCAAGATATATAGCACATGTATATTAGATATAAATAATAAAATATTGTGTTAAAACATTGTAAAAAGTAAGGCCCCACAGCGTTTAATCCCTACGCTCAGCCAAACTTATTTAAAACGTAATAGTTTGTGACAATATAAATACATAGATAAAGTAAGTGCTCTAAAAGTTTGGTTCCCCAGTGTGTAATTGGACACATGTCACTGTAAGAGGTGTGGTAAGAGTTCAATACCTTCTAATTTCTACGGACACCCATACCTGTTCCATTTCTTTATAACTATGTGTAGTTCTTGATATACATTGTGGCTGATTCCTTTCAAAGGACCATAAAATATGATTGAATGTCATAATCAACATATATAAAGCTCCCTTTATCATGTGACAGCCATTAGCCAATCACAGACTCATATATGTATACACTGTGAATTTTGTGCATGCTCAGTAGTAGCTGGTGCCTCAGAAACTGTGCAAGTACAAAGATGGGTACAATTTGATAATATAAGTAATTGGAAAGTCTCTTACAATTGCATGCTCTAGCTGAATCATTAACGTTTAGTGTTCCTTTTAAATATATTTGTCCCTTGATTGTTGTAAATGACTTGGTAGAGTATATGCCTTTATCCAAGCTGATGTGAGCTTGTGCACTCACAGACTAAGGCGTTAAAGGGATATTCCAGCCAAAATTGGAAACCACATGGGTGCATTTCGGTAATGAATAGAAGAAATTTTGTAATATACATGTATTAGCAAAAATGCTTCTAATACAGTGTTTTTCAACCAGTATGCCGTGAGAGACCCTCAGGTGTGCCACGGCAGACTGACAACAGTGTGACATATTTTTTAAACTTTGCTTGTTTTTTACTCCCAGTGCAGGGGTAGTTTGTAGGAGGCATGGCATAACAGCACAATGCATACAGTATGTGTGTGTTTGTGTGTATGTGTATATATATATGCTGTATTAGGCTACAATGTGTGATTTTTTTTTAAATTTTGGGATGGTGGTGTGCCACAGGATTTTTTAATGTAAAAAAGTTAAAAATCACTATTCTAATAAAAGCTATAGCTGTTTCAAAAGTGTATTTAAGTATGCACCGTGCACCAGCATTTTAAGTACAGCACTTGCTCAGAGAGCCTAAGGTGCTTGTACCATCTGGTAATGACTCAATTTGTTAATTGCTGACATGATACAAGCCCCACTTATGATCTGAGAAGCGGCATTATTTAAAATGCTGGTACACTGAGAATATCTAGCTATGGTTCACATGCACGTGCATAGAAAAATTTTAATACTAAAACAGTGATAACTTTTACTAAAAACATTTTTGACAATACAGGTGGCCCTCATTTTACAACGGTTCAATTTACACTGTTTCAGAATAACAACCTTTTTTCCAGTCATGTGACTGCTATTGAAAAGCATTGAGAAGCAGTGCATTTATTAAAATAGCCAGTAGGTGGAGCTTTTCCGCTTGTGTTGCAGCAAAGCCAAGCAAGCTGAAATTAATCAGTTTAACCAGACCTGAGCTATCGAGCAGATTTCAAAGGAACAAGATCTTCCTGTCTATAACTCAGTCCAGATTGGAATGCATAGAAAGAACTGTTTGCAGAAAAATGCAAGTGAAGTCTGTGTTGTGTGATTATTTTATTAGGTTTATAATGCTGTTTAGCAATATTTTTTGTTCATTTAACTTAGTTTAATTATATATTCTGTGTTGTGTGATTATTTATTAGGTTTATAATGCTGTCTAGCATTTAAAGTATTCATTTCAAAGCTTTAAAAATAATGTATTACGTGTTACTTATGACAATTTTGAGAGGGGCCTGGAACCTATCTCCCTCACTTCCAATTGACTTACATTATAAACTGGGTTTCAATTTACAACGGTTTCAATTTACAACCATTCCTTCTGGAACCTAACCCCGGCGTAAACTGAGGGCTACCTGTACATTTATATTGCAAATATGTTTCTATTCAAACATAGAATGTCCCTTTAACTGAGTATAACTGAAACATTAGTGAGGTGGTATAGGAGGTTAGCTGCATACAACTGAGTTATGGTAAGAATGGTTTAAAGGGACATTTAATAATGTTTTTCTATATGTGCATAGTATATATGATGTGCACAATTTTGTATTTCTTATTTATTTTAGATACGAATTATGAAATTACCGTCTGTATCTCGCATTTGATTCACTACAACTCTGGAAACATTTAAACTGATGGGCAACTCAAAATATCTGTAAAAATAAAGATATTTTGAATTGCTCTTCTGTTCTAATATATCCAATGTAGTAACTATACAAATGCCGGAAACCGAGGGTAATTTGTATTATGCATTTGCAAACCGAATAATGAAATACATTTTGCACAAGTCTAATATCTATTAAAACAATTAATTGACTGCTTTGAAATTTATTTTCATACAAATAAATGGTTTCTAAGCTAAACTGTAATTTTTTATTAGAAATATTTACTTTTTTTTTTTCTTCCAACCCATAGAAATTACTTTAAAAAAAAAACTCTAACCCTACAACACTGCGTGCAGAAGCTACTTTTTATCTGTCTCTAAATTACACATTAAAGAAGATGATGATACCCCTTTTGTTAACAAAACAGTAGTTTGAATTGCTTTTAAAACTTTTATTTTGTGTATAGATCTTTTGCAGTGCAGTGATGATATAATGCCCCTTTAAGACTGGTGTTAAAAAGGTTTTTTTTTCTTCAGTACACTGGACTCGAACCCTCCTGTAAATATTTAGAATGAAATGATCTATGATACATCAAAGGAGATAAAATGGTAACTTACTCCCCTCCACTCTAAATCCTTTTCTATGCCTTGAAAATGACTGTTGACTAACAAGTTGTGTCTCTTTTCTCTGAGGCACTGGGCGCTAAACAACTACTTGAGAAAAGAAGCCTTATCCTAAAGGCTTCTGATAGTTACTCAACCAGAAACACTCTGCATGTGGACAGAACCTCTAACTGCATTCCACCTTTTTAATGAGCTTCTTTGCAAAGAGAACAAGCTATCCCCTCTTTTTTTTTTTCCTCTCAACTAAAGCTTCAACTGAAAGAAGGATTTGTTCTCATTAAGGAGTGGAACGCTAAAGAATCATAATGCAAGGTGTTCGCGTACAACCGCTTAATCACCTTTGAACTTCAGGACTGAATCTCACCACTAATATTTGCAATATTAAATAATGTTGTTTATTTTTTGTGACTGGAATGTAGAATTGGTTTTTCCATTCAACTATAAATTTAATTATTGAATTTGATCTCCATAAATTTACTTCAACATACAATTTTTTTATATTTATTTTTTTTTTTTTTATTTTTTTTTTAAGTGTTTTGGAAATGTATTTTTTATCTTAGTGTGCTTGATTTTACAGTTTATTTATTGGGATTTCTGTAAAGTTTTTACTGTTTGCACATCTTTTTTTTGTTTTGTTTTCTTTTTCCATAACAATGAGACAAACACAGTACATCAAGTCATGTCACACTTAGGTGTAAACCTAATGTCTTGGTGAGTGATACAATATTGTGATAATGTCTGTTTTTTACCTAGGTGCACAAACACAATTAAAGTCTGCTTCCTTATTGTCCCGACACTGTTTGAAATAGTCTCAGAGTACATCACTTCTGCCAAACTAGCTGTGTGTGCTTGAGAATACAAGCTTCTGGAAGTCTGTGGTGTCCAGTATAATCTAATGATTTCACTTGTACCTCCCTTATTTAACACTGTCAAGGAAAGTAGGGAATAGGCCGCTCATAATTTACATGTCATTTGCTGCTTCATATTGTGTGAAATTTAATTACACAGCTTAAATCGTAGCCAGTCCTCGTTTGTCTCAGAGAGTACTCACAATAAGGCATTGATCTGAGTCCAGCATTCACTCACAGTCCTTTTTCTCAATTCACCTTCTGGTGCGGCCATCAAGTCTGCCCTGTTGTTCTTTTCATTCTTTTGTAAGGAAAATGAGAGAATTTGACCCCCATTTTCATTTAAAAATCCAGGGCATCATATAAAAGATGCTGCTTGAATAGATTTTCCTCAGAGCTACACCACAATAGAATATACAGATAAATTTTCTGAAGGTGATTACAGAGCCTGCCCGGGTCCTCCCAGTACTGTGATCGGTTTTATACAACGTCTATTGAATCAAGAGAAAAAAATTAAATACTAAAAGTCCCCACAGGTGCCGGTTTTATTATTTTTTTCAACAAACACTTCTGGTAGAGGGGAACCCCTGATCTACTGCTACAAATTACTAATCATGTGTATTTAGTCCATTTCTGAAACTTTTCCTTTAAATCAAAAGGACCGCTTTTTGGTAATTGCAGGCTGCTCGACCTCCTGATGAGCGAATCATATAAGCATAATCCTCCTGACGACTCACACTGGCTTCCATCCCATTCCTCGGCAAAACACTGAGACTGAATTGAGAGTATGAAGAGGATAATTATAAGATTCAGGGACAGTTTCCCAGCAAAATCTGTTTTTATTCACCAACATGAAAAACTGTTTATGGTTTTGGAAATACTCTGTTATGGTAATGGGTAGGGAACAACTTGTGACCTCATTTTACAATTTTACCGTTGGCACAAAGGCGAGGGGGGGAAGTGTTTTTCCTCACAAAGCAATTTTAAGTTGATTAGGTCAAAACGCTTTTTGGTTGTGTATTAGCTTTATCTTTTTATGATTTATTTAGTGAATGGTTGCGTTTTATTTTAGTTATCTTTTTTTGTTATTGTTTTCCTATAAAGTATTTGATTTTTTTTGTGGATTTTCTTAGTTTTAATTTTTGCACGTACATCTGAGTTGGTTATTGTTCTACTATGGAATTTAGGACTCAATTTTTTTTAGTGGTCTTAAGTTAGTGGGTGAAATCAAATAATTTAAAGTTACTCTGAAAGGTTGGTAATTATATATGCTAGTACCGCTTATACCTTGCCTTGTAAATATTTAAAGCAGGGCTCAACAATTTTGTTCAATATCTTTCAATATCTAGAAGAAACTTTTGGCTATACCTATGATATATGATATAAATGTTTATATATATATATATATATATATATATACTGTATGTATATATATATATATATAAAACACAAACTATTTTTTGCTTATTTCATATTTATAATAATATGAAATAAGCAAACCCATGCACCACAAAGCCACTGTCATTTAAAATTAGGCCCTGGCTTAGAGTACCCAAGACACCACATGGGTGCCCCCCACTTCCCTCCGACAATCAACAACCTCTAATTTTTTAAGGTGATCACCTTTCCAAAGTATACCCTAGAACAGTGTTTGATGAGAGGGAGGAGGCACATTTAGAACTCCCTCCCCTCAATTTAGGAGGGAAACCCTCTCTTTCTATTGTGGGCTCTCATACCACTGTCATTAATTGTGAGATTGGCATAAAAATGGCAATCACCAGCTAATGTATTTACTGTATGGTGTATCCCCTAAAGACAGCATTCCACACAATCAAATGGGGGGGTCTCATACCTCTTTAGGTAGCAGCAGATTGCCATACAAATGTCAATCATCTTTCTAATTTGTACTTTTTATGGTGCTCAGGGCTTTAAAATAGAGGTATGGTATCCCCATATTGCCCCCACAAAACACAAAGTTGAGACCCCTTATTTGAGAGAAACAGGCTGTCTCTTTCAAATGTCTTGTCTTGTGTCTGCCCACTTGCAGATGATTATCATGGAAATTATTTAAATATTTTAATGTTTTAAATATTTTTTGCTATGCTAACTGAGATTGGACAGGGTTTGCATAATGCATAAATTGTCAAAAAAACTGCGTGTAATTGTTTATCCAATATTTTTGTGGTTAGCTATTTAATACCTACACATTTTCTGTATAAGTTGCAAGATGGTGTATAGTGCCAAAGTATTCAATTTTATCTTCTGAGTTTCCAATATCAATTGCTATTGGAGAATATAGATATAAATCTTACTTCTTGGTGTTTGTAGAAGTTGAACTAATGCTAATGTAAGTATTTAGTAAATAATGGCTCCCTTGTTGCTATTTTACTATCTACACCATACAAAATGACACAAACATGTATATTTGTTTTACATTCCATATAACGTTTTCTTCCTATATGATAACATTTATGCAAACTAAAGTTATTTTGTAAAAATTCTTAGTCTGCTGAGGAAAAACAGAATTTATTCTTACCTGATAAATTTATTTCCGGATATGGAGAGTCCACAACATCATCAATTACTAGTGGAAATATCACTCCTGGCCAGCAGGAGGAGGCAAAGAGCACCACAGCAAAGCTGTTAAATATCACTCCCCTACCCATAATTTCCAGTCATTCGACCGAAAGGAAAATGGAATGAAGGAATAACACAAAAGTGTAGAGGTGCCTGAGGTTTAGTCAAAAATAAGTGTCTTAAATTAAGGGCGGGGTCATGGACTCTCCATATCCGGAAAGAAATTTATCAGGTAAGCATAAATTCTGTTTTCTTTCCTAAGATATGGAGAGTCCACAATGTCATCAATTACTATTGGGAACCAATACCCAAGCTAGAGGACACAGATGACTAGGGAGGGGGAGAACAAGACAGGCAGACCTAAACAGAAGGCACCACCGCTTGAAGAACCTTTCTCCCAAAAGAAACTTCAGCCGAGGCAAAAATATTAAATTTATAAAATTTGGAAAAAATATACAGAGAGGACCAAGTTGCAGCCTTGCAAATCTGTTCCACAGAAGCTTCATCTGTAATTCTCTCAGGAGAAAGAGAAGTGGCAGTAGCTTTCTGGCCCTTACGCTTTTCTGAGAAAACAAACAAACAAACAGGGCAGAAGACTGGCGAAAATCCTAAATCGCCTGTAAGAAGAATTTTAGAGAAAACACAACATCCAAATTGTGCAACAGACGTTCCTTATGAGAAGGATTGTGACAGAGTGAATGAAAAACAATATCCTGATTAAGATTTCTATCCAAAACCACTTTAGGGAGAAATCACAACTTAATAAGCAGAACCGCCTTATCTACATAAAAAATAAGGCAAGACGAATCACGCTGCAAAGCCGAGAGCTCTGAAACTCTTCGAGCAGATAGCAATAAAAACAAAACCTTCCAAGATAACAACTCAACATCTATGAAACAAGGTTAAGGCTCCAAGGATGAGCAACAGGTTAAAACACAGGCCTAATTCTAACCAGGGCCTGACAAAAAGATTGAACATCTGGCACATCCGCCAGACTCTTGTGTAACAAAATAGATAATGCAGAAATCTGACCTTTCAGAGAACTGACTGACAACCCTTTCTCCAGACCTTCCTGGAGAAAAGAGAAAATTCTTGGAATCCTGACCCTACTCCAAGAGTAGCCCTTAGATTCACACCAATAAAGGTATTACGCCATACCTTATGGTAAATCTTTTGAGAAACAGACTTGCGAACCTGGATCATGGTCTCAATGACCGACTCAGAAAAAAACATGTATAGACAGAACTAAACGTTCAATCTCCAAGCAGTCAGCTTCAGAGAAACGAGATTTGAATGAAAGAATGGACCCTGAGTTAGAAGGTCCTTCCACAGAGGCAACCTCCAAGGTGGAAGAGATTACATTTTCACTAGGTCTGTATACCAGATCCTGCGAGGCCATGGAGAAGGTATTAGAAATAACAAATGCTATACTGAAATCCCAAGAAAACCCCCAGAGCAGCTATCAGGGCAGCCTGTGGATCTCTTGACCTTGAACCTTACCTTGGAAGCTTGGCATTCTGCCGAGACACCATCAGATCCAACTCCGGTAGCCCCCATTTGAGGGTTAACCTGGAGAACACCTCCGGATGGAGAGCCCACTCCCCGGAATGAAATGTCTGTCTGCTCAGGAAATCCGCTTCCCAGATGTCCCCTCCTTGAATGTGGATGGCAAATAGACAACACGTGTGAGCTTCCGCCCACTGAATAATCTGAGCCACCTCCTTTATGGCTAAGGAACTCCGAGTTCCTCCCTTGTGGTTGATGTAAGCCACTGAGGTGATGATGTCCGACTGAAACCTGAAAAACCGGGCTAAAGACACCTGAGGCTAAGCCACCAGAGTATTGTAAATCACTCTCAACTCCAAGATGTTTATGGGAAGAGCAGACTCCTCCCCAGTCCACAGTCCCTGCATCTTTAACAAGTCCCAGACTGCTCCCCAGCCTAGCAGACTGGCGTCTGTGGTCACAATCACCCAGGAAGGTCTCCAGAAGCATGAGCACTGAGACAGATGTCCTGAGAAAGCCAACATGGAAGAAAGTCTCTTGACGACTGATCTAGAGCTATCCTCTGAGACAGATCCGAATGGTCTCTGTTCCATTGTCTGAGCATGCATAACTGCAGAGCACACAAATGGTAACGAGCAAAGGGAATGATGTCCATGGAAGCGACCATCAGACCAATTCCCTTTATACATTGAGACACTGATGGCCGAACAGTAGATTGTACAGGTTTGTATTGAGAGGCAAGAGTAAAGAATAACAGATTTTCTGACCTCTGTCAGAAATATTTTCATAGCTAGAGAATCTATTATGGTCCCTAAGAAACTACCCTTGTAGCTGGAGCAAGGGAACTCTATTCTATATTCACTTTCCATCTGTGGGGACGTAGAAAAAACAACAAGATCTCTAGTGCTTGTTGTAAAGATGGCACCTGAACCAATATGTTGTCCAGGTATGACGCTATTACAATTCCCTGAGACCTGACCACTGCCAAGAGAGCCCCCCAAAACCTTTGAGAAAATTATGGGAGCTGGGGCAAGGCCAAACCGAAGAGCCACACAAGGAAAGGGTTTGTCTAGAAAAGTGAATCTCAGGAATTTGAGATGATCCGTCAGAATGGGAACATGCAGATACACGTCCTTCAGGTCTATGGTCGACATGAACTGACCCTCTTGGACCAAAGGAAGAATGGAACAAATAGTTTCTATTTTGAAGGACAGTACTCTAAGAAACTTGTAGACACTTTAGGACTAGAAAAAATTGAAAGGTTCCCTCTTTTTGGGAACCACAAACAAATTTGAATAGAATCGTAGGCCCTGTTCCTTAACTGGAACTATCACTCCCAGGAAGGAAAATTCTATCTTGTAACCCTGAGATACTACGTCCACAGCCCAAGGATCTGGAACATCTCATATCCAAGTCTGATAAAAAAGAGAAAATCTGCCCCCCCACTTGATCCGATCCCAAACTGAGGGCAAACCCTTCAATAGCTTCCCCTTGTTCCAAGACTGATTGGGTTTCCAAGAAGACTTGGACTGTTCCTGCTTGGAAAAAGGGAGAGGAAGACTTTCCTTGAAGTTTCGAAAGGAACGAAAATTACTTAGACGTCCTTTAGGTCTGTTTTACTGGACTTGTGGTAGAAAAAATCCACCCATAATATCTGAAATTATTTCTGCCAGACCAGGTCCAAACAAGGTCTGACCCTTGTAAGAAAGCGCCAGAAGCTTGGACTTAGAGGTGGAATCAGAAATCTTGGCTCCCAGTCAATAACTTGCCTGGTATCATCAGAATTAAAGGAATTGGCTAGATTCTGTCTTGCATCTCCTCTAAAGGAGTCTCTACCAAAATAGATTCAGACAAGGCGTCGCATCAATAAGATGCCGCAATTCCTACAGTGGCAATACAAATTGCAGATTGCCATTAAAAACCTTGATGAACATACAACATTTACAAATAAGCATCCAGACTCTTGTCCAAGGGATCCTTAAAGGAGCAGCTATCCTCTATAGGGATCATAGTTCTCTTAGTCAGAATAGAAATGGCCCCTTCTACTTAAGGCACTGTGCACATAAACTTTAATGGAGACAGTGACAGGAAGCATCTTTTTAAAGATGGGAGACGGGAGAGAAAGGTATCCCTGGCTTCTTGCATTCCTGTAAATAATCTCTGTTGCATGAACTAAAAACACTTCCATGGAGGAAGAATCATCATAGAATTTATAAAGTTTGCTAGACTTCCTAGGGTTGACAACAACAGGAAGAATCGGAGTCGTCCAAAGTAGCCAAAATCACCTTTAACAATACACGAAGGTGTACAAGATTAAATCTGAAGATTACTTCTTCAGCATCAGATGAGGGAATTATACTGTCTGAATCTGAGATATCAACCTCAGAGGCTACCAACATATCCTCCTCATCAAACTTATGGGGAAGGGCAACCTGTGTAGCAGCAGGTGGAACAAAAACCTTACGATCTGAATCTCTAATTTTCCTCTTGCGTTTTTCCCTTTAGCATAGGAAAAGCAGATAATGCTGCAGATACCGCAGAACATATCTGTGCAGCAAAATCTACTGGCAAATAAACACCTTCAGTAGGCTGAGGGGAACCGCAGGGCACTGCATGTGACGCCATTGAGGCTTGGGACGTTTGAGGAGAAACCTGTGGCATTGCCTGAACAGCATCATCCTGAGAGACATTGGCTCAGCAGGCAACAATCTATCTTGAATTCAAGAGACCTAGCTAAGAATGCATAGGAAAACAAATTGTATCTCAAGACATAAGTTTATGAAAAAACACAGATTCTTGAACCAAAATAACAATCCACTTTTTTCCAAAATAAAAAGTGAAATTTTAATATTTCTTTTACAAGATATACCGAGTCCACGGGTTTCATCCTTTACTTGTGGGATATATTCCTCCTGCTAACAGGAAGTGGCAAAGAGCACCACAGCAGAGCTGCTATATAGCTCCTCCCCTAACTCCTCCCCCCAGTCATTCTCTTTGCCTATGCTAGCAATAGGAAGGGTAAAGTTTATGTGGTGATAAAAAGATAGTTTAGCTTTTCTTCAATCAAGAATTTTTTATTTTAAATGGTACCGGTGAGTACTGTTTTTACTCTGGCATGACATAGAAGAAGAATCATGCCTTGAGTCTGATGATCTTAGCAGTAGTAACTAAGATCCATGTTTGTTCTCTCAAGTTTTACTGAGGAAGTACAGGAGAAATCTTCAGTATGGGGGAACGTTTTCTTGCTGCAAGCAGTATCAAGGTATGTGCAGTCATTTACATTCTGAGGAGACCTGATATATCAGAATTTGGCTGACATATTTCCCATGCGGGGAAAGGGTAAGCAGTATTCCTTATATAAAAAGGGTGGTAATGTAGTAACCTGTGTATTATCATCCCATTCAAGATAACCTGGGATACTTAAGGGCTATGTGGTTTTAGACACGGGGGTGTCATGATTTTGTCCGTTCATCGCCGTGTCACCGCGGCTCCTGGATCTTCTCTGAGTGAATGACGTCACGTTGCTTAGCAACATGACGCTTCCTCCGACACACCCCTCTGATGACGTCGCCGCTCCTGCCTTTAAACCACGGCGGGAGATCTTACTCGGGGCCCGTTTGTTTGTTCCCCTTGGAGTTTGTGAGTACCATACCTAATTCTGTTCTATATTCTTGTGTACTGACTTCTGCCTGCCTGACCAAGCCTTTTGCCTTAACCCTATTACTGATGTTTGGATACCGACTTCTGCCTGCCTGATCTTGCTTTTGCCTTAACCCTGCTACTGTTATTTGGATACCGACTTCTGCCTGCCTGACCTTGCTTTTGCCTTATTCTACTACTGATGTTTGGATGCCGACTACTGCCTGCCTGACCTTGCTTATGCCTTATTCCACTATCTTTTCTTGGATAACTATAAGCCTGCTTAAAGGGACATTTAGTTTTACAAGCTGCAAAAGAGAACTTTGCCTTTCTGTTTGTTATAAGCCTGCTTAAAGGGACATTTTCTTTTACAAGCTGCAAAGAGAACTTTGCCTTTCTGTTTGTTATAAGCCTGCTTAAAGGGACTTTTACTTTTACAAGCTGCAAAAGAGAACTTTGCCTTTCTGTTTGTTATAAGCCTGCTTAAAGGGACTTTTACTTATACAAGCTGCAAAAGAGAACTTCGCCTTTCTGTTTAAAGGGACATTTACTTTTACAAGCTGCAAGAGAGTACTTTGCCTTTTTGTCACAAGCCTGCTTAAAGGGACATTTTCAAAACTGCAAATAAGAGCATAATCTTTGTATTTTTCTAACCTGCTTAAAGGGACGTTTTTTCCTTTGTGGCTTCCTTGCATACTGGAACAATTATTATTTTTGTTACCATTCTCATCTGTTTCCTGAGTGGGTCACGTCCTGGTTATTTCTCAGTGTGCTAGCGTGTGTTTTCTATTCACGCTAGCAGTTGGGTTGCATCCCGGACTGATTCCTAAACGGCTGACATTACAAACGGGCCATAAATGGACCCCACTGAATTATCCATGGCCGTGGCTCACCAGGGACAGCTATTGGGATCTCATGCCACCCACTTGCAGTCTCTGGACACTAAACTTGATCAAATAACTGCTCTATTACAAAATTTGGTTGCTACTGCACCTCCCAATCCTAATCCCAATCCTAATCCTATTGAGGCATTACCTCCTTCGATTCCTAACAATCAGTCTCAGGTACAACTGAGTCCCAGGATACCTCTTCCGGATAAATATGATGGGAATCCTGAAGAATGTAGAGGCTTTTTGAATCAATGCCGTCTCCATTTCCGGAATAGCCCTACTCTTTTTGCTACTCCCTCTTCTAGAATCACATTTCTTATTTCTTTAATGAAAGGAAAAGCATTGGCTTGGGTATCACCTTTGCTAGAAAAGAATGACCCTATACTTTTGGATGTTGATACATTTCTCTCTATGTTTTCAAATGTATTTGATAAACCTGGAAGGTCATCCGCTGCTGAAGCCACTCTCTTGGATTTACGTCAAGGTAGTCAACCAGTTTCTCAATACGCTATTGAGTTCCGCACCCTTGCCTCTGAAACTACTTGGAATCAGGGAGCACTTAGAGCCGCTTTTCGTAAAGGACTTTCTGAGCATCTCAAGGATGAATTGGTGTATCGGGAACTTCCAGAATCCTTGGAAGCCTTAATAAATCTTTGTATCAGTCTCGACGCCAGATTTCGTGAACGCCAACAAGAAAAGGATAGAACACAGAGGTCTTCAACTCGAACTCCTTTTCGTTTGGCTCCTCGTTTTTCTAATCCAGTCACTCCTGCCTCTCCTACTCCTGATCAGGCTGAACCCATGGAAGTGGGAAGTATAAAATTAACTGAGACTGAACGCTTGAGAAGACGGACTCTTGGCTTGTGTCTGTACTGTGGCCTTAAAGGGCATTTATTAAGGGATTGTCCTACTAGGCCAGTAAAAGCCAGGGCTTAACTCTAGTCCAGGGAACTGAGTTAAGCCAAAACAGTTGTCATTCCCTATACAAGAAACTTTTTGTTCCAGTAACCCTTCAAATTGGACATAGTAAGATTCATACCCAAGCTCTTATCGATTCTGGTGCTGGAGGAGTGTTCATTGACTCTACATTCGTCTCTACTCACTCTATACCCTTACTAAAGAAAGAGTATTCAATTTCAGTCTCTACGGTCAGTGGAGATCCTTTGGGTTCTGGATATATTCAGTTTGCTACTCAACCCTTACTTCTCACCGTAGGAATACTGCATTCCGAGACAATTTGTTTTGATGTCATTCCCACTCCTCAATTTCCCATTATCTTGGGACTACCCTGGCTCCAAGTTCACAATCCTACTTTTTCTTGGACTTTCGGGGAACTCACTTCCTGGGGATCTACATGCCAGACTAAATGTCTTCAAAAGATCACCAAGTTACCACTCACTATTGCTCTCACTATCGAAACTCCGGATTCCTTACCTATGCCTTATCATGACTTTGTGGATGTTTTCTTCAAAAAAGAAGCTGAACGTCTTCCTCCTCACCGCCCTTTTGATTGCCCCATTGATCTCCTTCCCGGGGCTACTTATCCTCGAGGCAAGACATATCCACTTTCTAAACCTGAAAACATGGCTTTGGAAGAATATATTAAAGACAATTTGGCTAGAGGATTTATTCGACCCTCCTCTTCCCCTGTAGGGGCTGGTTTCTTTTTTGTAGGAAAAAAGGATGGCGGATTAAGACCCTGTATTGATTACAGAGGATTAAATCAGATTACCATCAAGAACAGTTATCCTCTACCCCTTATTCCTGAACTTTTTACTTATCTTCAGGGAGCCACCATATTCACCAAGCTTGATCTACGTGGTGCATACAATCTGATCCGTATACGCAAAGGAGATGAGTGGAAGACTGCTTTTAACACTCGATTTGGGCATTACGAATATCTGGTCATGCCCTTCGGGCTATGCAATGCTCCGGCGGTTTTCCAACATTTTGTAAACGAGATCTTTCGTGATTTTTTGAATATCTTTGTCATCATATACCTTGACGATATCTTAATTTTTTCTCAGAACCACCAAGATCATGTGCACCACGTCAAGAAAGTACTTCAACGTTTAAGAGATTTCCATCTGTTTGCTAAACTGGAGAAATGTTCTTTCCATCAAAGATCCATACCCTTTCTGGGTTATGTAATATCGGCATCTGGATTTGAAATGGATCCTACTAAACTTTCTGCCATCTTGGATTGGCCTAGACCTGATTCTTTGAAGGCTTTACAACGTTTTCTGGGCTTCGCCAACTACTACAGGAAGTTCATCAAGAATTTTGCTACTATTACTTCTCCCCTTACTTTTCTCACTAGAAAAGGACAAAACTGTAAAAGATGGCCTCCTGAGGCTATAGAAGCTTTTGAGTCTCTCAAAGAAGCTTTTTCCTCTGCACCTATTCTCCGTCACCCAAATCCAGATTTTCAGTTTATCCTGGAAGTTGATGCTTCCTCTGTTGCTGCTGGAGCTGTTCTGTCTCAACGACTACCGGAGACTGGAAGGATTCATCCTGTTGCTTTTTTCTCTAAAAAATTCACTCCTTCTGAATTTAACTATGACGTAGGGAATAAAGAGTTGCTTGCCATCAAAATGGCCTTGGATGAATGGAGGCATTGGCTGGAGGGTACTTCTTTGCCATTTACCATACTCACTGATCATAAGAACCTTCTTTATCTTCAAACGGCCAAACAATTGAATTCCAGGCAAGCACGCTGGTCATTATTCTTCTCCCGGTTTCACTATAATTTGTCTTACATACCTGGTTCAAAAAATATTAAAGCAGACGCCCTTTCCAGACAATTTCAAGATACCCCAGTTCCTGAGTCTGGTACCATTCTCCAACCTCATGAAGTCATAGCCCAGCTAACAACTTCTTGGTTACAAGATTTACAGTCTGCTCAAAGGAATCTTCCTTTGTCCTGTAAACCTCCCGATGGTTTACTCTTTGTTCCTGAACGCCTTCGTTCCAAGATTCTATTTTGGGCTCATGATAGTCCCCTTTCTGGACATCCTGGCATCAGTATTACCACTCGAAATCTCAAACAGCATGTCTGGTGGCCTACTCTCTCTCAAGATGTTAAAGATTACGTCTCAGTATGCACACAATGTGCCATGAACAAAACTCCTCGCCAACTTCCTTCAGGGTTGCTCCAACCATTGCCCATACCTCATCAGTCTTGGACTCATGTATCCATGGACTTCATTACCGACCTTCCCTTGTCAGCTGGAAACAATACTATTTGGGTGGTGGTCGACAGGTTCACTAAGACTGCTCATTTTGTACCCTTACCAGGATTACCATCTGCCAAAAGACTCTCTGAACTTTTTATTTCACATATTGTAAGAATCCATGGATTTCCTCTAGATATTGTCTCTGATAGAGGGGTACAGTTTGTTTCTCGATTTTGGAGATCACTTTGTAAACATTTTGGAACTACAATATCTCTGTCTACTTCTCATCATCCACAATCTAACGGCCAGACTGAAAGGGTAAACCAGTGTCTTGAAACATATCTTAGACATTATGTGGATCATTATCACTCTAACTGGACTTCTTACCTTCCTTTGGCTGAATTGGCTCATAATGCCCGGTACAATTCCTCCCTTCAGACCTCTCCTTTTCATGCGGCTTACGGATATCAGCCCAGAACATTTCCTTTGCATACTTCTTCCACAGTGAATCCTGCTTCTGATCTTACTGCCCGAAGATTAACTCGACATTGGTGGAGAATACATTGTATCCTTTCTGTAGCTTCTAAACGTTACAAGTTCTTTTCAGATCTTCGACGGAAGAAGGCTCCCAAGTATCGCCCTGGTGATAAAGTTTGGATTTCCTCTCGTTTTCTTCGCCTGAAACAACCTTCTAACAAATTGGGACCACTATACGTGGGTCCTTTCCGAATAATGGGTCAGGTGTGTTCCACTGCTTATCGGGTGGCTTTACCCAAGACTCTCAAAGTCCATCCGGTATTCCACGTTTCTCTTCTAAAACCTGTAACGACTAACCGGTATTCTAAACCTTTTTCTAAACCTCCACCTCTATTTGTGCATGGACACCCTGAGTTTGAGATCAGCCATATTCTGGATTCCAAGCTTCGTGGCAAGAAATTGTATTATCTCATTCATTGGAAAGGTTATCCAGTCACGGAACGATCTTGGGAACCGGCTCATCAGGTAAATGCTCCTACTTTAATCAAGGCCTTCCACAAGACTCATCCTGATAGGCCTGGTCCTGTCCCCCGGAGGGGTCCTTGAGGAGGGGGGTGCTGTCATGATTTTGTCCGTTCATCACCGTGTCACCGCGGCTCCCGGATCTTCTCTGAGTGAATGACGTCACGTTGCTTAGCAACATGACGCTTCCTCCGACACACCCCTCTGATGACGTCGCCGCTCCTGCCTTTAAACCACGGCGGGAGATCTTACTCGGGGCCCGTTTGTTTGTTCCCCTTGGAGTTTGTGAGTACCATACCTAATTCTGTTCTATATTCTTGTGTACCGACTTCTGCCTGCCTGACCAAGCCTTTTGCCTTAACCCTATTACTGATGTTTGGATATCGACTTCTGCCTGCCTGACCTTTCTTTTGCCTTAACCCTGCTACTGTTATTTGGATACCGACTTCTGCCTGCCTGACCTTGCTTTTGCCTTATTCTACTACTGATGTTTGGATGCCGACTACTGCCTGCCTGACCTTGCTTATGCCTTATTCCACTATCTTTTCTTGGATAACTATAAGCCTGCTTAAAGGGACATTTACTTTTACAAGCTGCAAAAGAGAACTTTGCCTTTCTGTTTGTTATAAGCCTGCTTAAAGGGACATTTTCTTTTACAAGCTGCAAAGAGAACTTTGCCTTTCTGTTTGTTATAAGCCTGCTTAAAGGGACTTTTACTTTTACAAGCTGCAAAAGAGAACTTTGCCTTTCTGTTTGTTATAAGCCTGCTTAAAGGGACTTTTACTTTTACAAGCTGCAAAAGAGAACTTTGCCTTTCTGCTTAAAGGGACTTTTACTTTTACAAGCTGCAAGAGAGTACTTTGCCTTTTTGTCACAAGCCTGCTTAAAGGGACATTTTCAAAACTGCAAATAAGAGCATAATCTTTGTATTTTTCTAACCTGCTTAAAGGGACGTTTTTTCCTTTGTGGCTTCCTTGCATACTGGAACAATTATTATTTTTGTTACCATTCTCATCTGTTTCCTGAGTGGGTCACGTCCTGGTTATTTCTCAGTGTGCTAGCGTGTGTTTTCTATTCACGCTAGCAGTTGGGTTGCATCCCGGACTGATTCCTAAACGGCTGACAGGGGGCAGCCTAGGAAACACCTAATGTTAAGATTATAGGGTTTATTGAGGCTGAGTTTAATTTTTCTGTGGGGTTCACATGACATGTTCATTACAAAAAGCAGTGTGTGCATATTTTTACTGTTGAAACGCTTCCCATGCGGTTTTCTCAGTTGTCGGCTCATTAGACATGATGGGCGGGGCATAATTTCGCGCTTTAGTGCGCAGTTAGTTTCTGGAGAGGTAGCAGCCATTAGCTCCGGTTGGAACCAGACTGTGAGGCTGTATTTTGGAGTGCGACCGGATCGTTTTGACAGGTCTTGGGGGCAGGTAGGCGCCACAGCTTCATTAAGTGAAAATTGTCTGCAGATCGTTTTTACTGCCTAATTTACTAAAAATAAGTAACTCTCCTATTACTTGTGGTGCAATATCCGAAAGCACATTAGGCTCTCATATCAACAAAATTATTCATTTTGAATGTCTTTTTAACGACTTTGCAAAACAGTGTACACTTTTTATACTTAAAGGCGCAGTAACCGTTTTTGTGCTGAATTGTTTTTTTCACATATAATAAAGATTGAGAACGACTTGTGCTGTTATTACTAGTCTGTACAACATGTCTGACATGGGAACTCAGTGTTCTATGTGTTTAGAAGCCATGGTAGAACCCCCTCTTACATTGTGCCCTTCTTGTACTGAAAGGGCCTTACACTGTAGGGATCACATTTTAAATAAAGAAAGTGGGCCTCAGGATGGTTCTCAGTCTGCAGAGAATCAGGATATGCCATCTAATTCTCCCCAAGTGTCACAACCTTTAACGCCACACAAGCGAAGCCAAGTACTTCTAGTGTGTCTACTTCTTTTACTTTGCAAGATATGGCTGCAGTTATGTCTACTACCCTTACAGAGTTATTGTCTAAACTGCCAGGTTTGCAGGGTAAACACCATAGGTCAGATATTAATGTAAATACTGACCCCTCTGACGCCTTAGTTATTTATTTATTAGCTATTTCCGATGCACCCTCCCAATGTTCGGATTTGGGGATTAGGGATTTTATGTCTGAGGGAGAACTTTCAAGAGTCAGGAAATTTATTACCTCAGACAGATTCGGACTTTGTGTCCTTTAACCCCTTAACGACCAACGACGTATGGGGTACGTCCTGCAAAAAAATGCAGTTAACGACCAAGGACGTACCCCATACGTCGTTGGTCTTTGAAAGCAGTGGAAGCGATCCTGATCACTTCCAACTGCTTTCATGTTATAGCAGTGATGCCTCGATATTGAGGCATCCTGCTATAACATTTTTTAGCCGTCCGATGCAGAGAGAGCCACCCTGTGGCCCTCTCTGCAACGGCCATTGATGGCCATGTTCGTTGGTGGGTGGGAGCTTACCCAGGGAGGCGGGTGGGCGGCCATCGGTGGGAAGGGGGGCGGGATCGAGTGCGGGTGCGCGCGCGTGAACTGGAGCGGGTGCGCGCGTGCGCGCGGGTGGGAACCCTACACTATGGAACAATAATGGTACTCGGTGGGAGCACAAGGTTTTACTCGGTGGGAGTGAGTGTGGGCATTTAAAAAATTTTGAGCGATCTGGCAGGGGTTGGGGGGTTGGGGGTTGAGGGAGGGCAGCTACACTACAGAAAATAGTATTTTTTAAAAAATAAATAAAAAAAAAACATAGTTGATTTCAAACTGGGCACTGGCAGACAGCTGCCAGTACCCAATATGGCGCAATAAGGCAGAGAGAGGGGGGGTTAGAGAGCAGTTTGGGGGGGATCAGGGAGGTTGGGGGCTAAGGGAGGATACTACAGAACAGAATTATTATTTAAAAAAAAAAAAAAAAAAAAAACTCTTATTTTAGTACTGGCAGACTTACTGCCAGTACTTAAGATGGCGGGGACAATTGTGGGGTGGGGGAGGGAAGAGAGCTGTTTGGGAGGGATCTGGGGGTGTGATGTGTCATGTGGGAGGTTGATACCTACACTAAAGCTAAAATTAACCCTGCAAGCTCCCTAAAAGCTCCCTAATTAACCCCTTCACTGCTGGGCATTATACACGTATGGTGCGCAGCAGCATTTAGCTGCCTTCTAATTACCAAAAAGCAAAGCCAAAGCCACATATGTCTGTTATTTCTGAACAAAGGGGATCCCAAAGAAGCTTTTACAACCATTTATGCCATAATTGCACAAGCTGTTTGTAAATAATTTTAGTGTGAAACCTAAAATTGGGAAAATTTTACGTTTTATTTTTATTTGTTCGCATTTGGCGGTGAAATGGTAGCATGAAATATACCAAAATGGGCCTAGATCAATACTTTGGGTTGTCTACTACACTACACTAAAGCTAAAATTATAACTACAAGCTCCCTACATGCTCCCTAATTAACCCCTTCACTGCTGGGCATAATACACGTGTGGTGCGCAGCGGCATTTAGCGGCCTTCTAAATACCAAAAAGCGATGCCAAAGCCATATATGTCTGCTATTTTTGAACAAAGGGGATCCCAGAGAAACATTTACAACCATGTATGCCATAATTGCACAAGTTGTTTGTAAATAATTTCAATGAGAAACCTAAAATTTGTGAAAACATTTGTGAAAAAGTGAACATTTTTTTTTATTTGATCGCATTTTGTAGTGAAATGGTGGCATGAAATATACCAAAATGGGCCTAGATAAATACTTTGGGATGTCTTCTAAAAAAATATATATACATGTCAAGGGATATTCAGGGATTCCAGACAGATATCAGGGTTCCAATGTAACTAGCGCTAATTTTGAAAAAAAGTGGTTTGGAAATAGCAAAGTGCTACTTGTATTTATTGCCCTATAACTTGCAAAAAAAGCAAAGAACATGTAAACATTGGGTATTTCTAAACTCAGGACAAAATTTAGAAACTATTTAGCATGGGTGTTTTTTGGTGGTTGTTGATGTGTAACAGATTTTGGGGGTCAAAGTTAGAAAAACTGCGTTTTTTTTCCATTTTTTCCTCATATTTTATAATTTTTTTTATGGTAAATTATAAGATATGATGAAAATAATGGTATCTTTAGAAAGCCCATTTAATGGCGAGAAAAACGGTATATAATATGCGTGGGTACAGTAAATGAGTAACAGGATAATTACAGCTAAACACAAACACCGCAGAAATGTAAAAATAGCCTTGGTCCCAAACGGACAGAAAATGGAAAAGTGCTGTGGTCATTAAGGGGTTAAATTCAAATTAGAACACCTCCGCTTATTGCTCAGGGAGGTTCTGGCGACTCTGGATGATTGTGACCCGATCACGATTCCTCCAGAAAAATTGTGTAAAATGGACAAATATTTGGAAGTACCTACTTACACGGATGTTTTTCCGGTTCCTAAGAGAATTTCGAAAATTGTTAAGAAGGAATGGGATAGACCAGGCATACCGTTTTCTCCCCCTCCTAATTTTAAGAAAATGTTTCCCATATCTGACACCATGCGGGACTTCTGGCAATTGATTCCCAAGGTGGAGGGAGCTATATCTACTTTAGCTAAATGTACAACTATACCCATTGAGGACAGTTGTGCTTTAAAAGACCCTATGGATAAAAAATTAGAGGGTCTTCTAAAGAAAATATTTGTTCACCAGGGTTTCCTCTTACAGCCTATACCTTGCATGGTTCCAGTAACTACTGCAGCTGCCTTTTGGTTTGATGCCCTGGAAGAGTCTCTGAAGGTTGACACACCTTTAGAGGACATTTTAGACAGAATTAAGGCTCTTAAACTAGCAAATTCTTTTATGACTGATGCTGCTTTTCAACTTGCAAAATTATCAGCAAAAAACGCAGGCTTTGCCATTGTAGCGCGTAGAGCGTTATGGCTAAAGTAATGGTCGGCTGATGTATCGTCTAAATCTAAGCTTTTATCTATTCCCTTCAAAGGTAAGACCCTATTCGGGCCTGAGTTGAAGAAAATAATCTCTGACATTACTGGAGGTAAGGGTCACACCCTACCTCAGGAAAAGTCCCTCAAGGTGAGGTGTAAACAAAATAATTTTCGTTCCTTTCGAAATTTTAAAGGAACATCCTCTGCTTCCTCTTCCTCCACTAAGCAGGAAGGGAACGTTGCTCAATCCAAGGCGGTCTGGAGACCTAACCAGGCCTGGAATAAAGGTAAACAAGTCAAAAAGCCTGCTGCTGCTACCAAGACAGCATGAAAAGGCAGCCCCTGATCCGGGACCGGATCTAGTAGGGGGAGACTCTCTTTCTTTGCTCAGGCTTGGGCAAGGGATGTACAGGATCCCTGGGCATTGGAAATTGTGACCCAGGGGTATCAGTTGGAATTCAAGGACTTCCCCCCAAGGGGAAGATTTCATCTTTCATGATTATCTGTAGACCAGACAAGAAGAGAGGCGTTCTTACGCTGTGTAAAAGACCTCTACACTATGGGTGTAATTTGCCCAGTTCCAGATCGGGAACAGGGGCAGGGGTTCTATTCAAATCTATTTGTGGTTCCCAAAAAAGAGGGAACCTTCAGACCGATTTCAGATCTCAAATGTCTAAACAAGTTTTGCCAATGATCCAGGAGGGTCAATACATGACCACGGTGGACCTGAAGGATGCGTACCTTCACATTCCTATCCACAAGGATCATCATCAGTTCCTGCGATTTGCATTTCAGGACAAGCATCAGTTTGTGGCCCTTCCCTTCAGGTTGGCCACGGCTCCCAGGATCTTCACAAAGGTTCTAGGGTCTCTTTTAGCGGTTCTCAGGCCGCGAGGCATAGCGGTGGCCTCCTATCTGGACGATATCTTGATCCAGGTGTCAACCTATCATCTGTCCAAATCTCACACGGACATCGTGTTGTCATTTCTGAGAACTCACGGTTTTAAAGTGAATGCAGGAAAGAGTTCACTAGTTCCACAGAGAAGAGTTCCATTCCTGGGAACTCTGATAGACTCAGTAGATATGAAAATATTTCTGACAGAAGTCAGAAAATCAAAGATTCTAAATACTTGCCGGGCTCTGCAGTCCATTCATCGGCCATCAGTGGCTCAGTGTATGGACGTCATTGGACTAATGGTAGCAGCAATGGATATCATTCCGTTTGCTCGCTTTCATCTCAGACCACTACAACTGTGCATGCTCAGTCAGTGGAATGGGGATTATGTGAATTTATCTCCTCAGATAAACCAAGAGACCAGAGACTCTCTTCGGTGGTGGTTGTCGCAGGACAATCTGTCCCAAGGGATGTGCTTCAGCAGGCCATCTTGGGTAATAGTAACGACGGACGCCAGTCTTCTGGGCTGGGGTGCAGTCTGGAATTCCCTGAAGGCTCAGGGTGTCTGGCCTCAGGCAGAGTCTCAATTGCCAATCAATATTCTGGAACTGAGAGCGATATTCAACGCGCTGCTAGCGTGGCCTCAGTTGGCTTTGGCCAAATTCATAAGATTCCAGTCGGACAATATCACGACTGTGGCATATATCAATCATCAGGGGGGAACAAGGAGTTCTCTAGCGATGATAGAAGTATCAAAGATAATTCGATGGGCGGAGGCTCACTCTTGCCATCTGTCTGCGATCTATATCCCAGGAGTAGAAAACTGGGAAGCGGATTTTCTAAGTCGTCAGACTTTTCATCCGGGCAAGTGGGAACTCCATCCGGAGGTGTTTGCAGCCTTGACTCATCAATGGGGCACACCGGAATTGGATCTGATGGCATCTCGACAGAATGCCAAACTTCCACGCTACGGGTCCAGGTCAAGGGATCCCCAGGCTGTACTGATAGATGCTCTAGCAGTACCTTGGTCGTTCAACCTGGCTTATGTGTTTCCACCGTTTCCTCTCCTTCCTTGTGTGATTGCCAGAATCAAACAGGAGAGGGCTTCAGTAATTCTAATAGCGCCTGTGTGGCCACGCAGGACCTGGTATGCAGCTCTAGTGGATATGTCGTCTCTGCCACCGTGGAGACTGCCATTGAGAAAGGACATTCTCATTCAAGGTCCTTTCCAGCATCCAAATCTCACTTCTCTGCAGCTGACTGCTTGGAGATTGAACGCTTGTTTTATCTAAGCGGGGTTTCTCTGAGCCGGTCATTGATACCTTGATTCAGGCTCGCAAGCCGGTCACTAGAAAAATTTACCATAAGATAAAGCGTAAATATCTTTCTTGGTGTGAATCCAAGGGTTACTCATGGAGTAAGATTAGGATTCCTAGGATTTTGTCTTTTCTCCAAGAAGGACTGGAGAAGGGATTATCAGCTAGTTCCTTGAAGGGACAAATTTCTGCTTTGTCAATTTTGCTTCACAAGCGTCTGGCAGATGTCCCAGATGTTCAGGCATTTTGTCAGGCTTTACTCAGAATCAAGCCTGTGTTTAAACCAATTGCTCCGCCATGGAGTTTGAATTTAGTTCTTAATGTTCTTCAAGGGGTTCCGTTTGAACCCATGCATTCCATATATATTAAACTGTTATCTTGGAAAGTTTTGTTTTTAGTATCTATTTCTTCTGCTCGAAGAGTTTCTGAGCTTTCTGCGTTGCAATGTGATTCCCCTTATGTTATATTGCATTCTGATAAGGGGGTTTTGCGGACTAAACCTGGATTCCTTCCTAAGGTTGTTTCAAATAAGAATATTAATCAGGAAATTGTGGTTCCTTCCTTGTGTCCTAATCCTTCCTCTAAGAAGGAACGTTTGTTACATAATTTGGATGTGGTTCGCTATTTAAAATTTTATTTACAAGCGACCAAAGATTTCCGTCAAACATCTTCCCTGTTTGTTGTTTATTCTGGGAAGCGTAGGGGTCAAAAAGCTATGGCTACCTCTCTCTCTTTTTGGCTGAGAAGCATCATCCGCTTGGCATATGAGACTGCTGGACAGCAGCCCCCTGAAAGGAATACTGCTCATTCCACTAGAGATGTGGCTTCCACTTGGGCTTTTAAGAACAATGCTTCTGTTGAACAGATTTGTAAGGCTGCGACTTGGTCCTCCCTTCATACTTTTTCCACATTTTACAAATTTGATACTTTTGCTTCTTCTGAGGCTATTTTTGGGAGAAAGGTGCTTCAAGCAGTGCTGCCTTCCGTTTAAGTTCCTGTCTTGTCCCTCCCTTTCATCCGTGTCCTAACGCTTTGGTATTGGTATCCCACAAGTAAAGGATGAAACCCGTGGACTCGGTATATCTTGTAAAAGAAAAGGAAATTTATGCTTACCTGATAAATTTATTTATTTTACGATATACCGAGTCCACGGCCCACCCTGTCATTTTGGGACAGGATTTATTTTTTTTATAAACTTCAGTCACCTCTGCACCTTGTTAGTTATTTCCCTTTCTCTTCCTATACCTTCGGTCGAATGACTGGGGGGAGGAGTTAAGGGAGGAGCTATATAGCAGCTCTGCTGTGGTGCTCTTTGCCACTTCCTGTTAGCAGAAAGAATATATCCCACAAGTAAAGGATGAAACCCGTGGACTCGGTATATCGTAAAAGAAATTAATTTATCAGGTAAGCATAAATTTCCTTTTTATAAAATACTGCTACTGTCACGTTAAGAAAAAAATAATGTTGCAGAGCAAGAATACTACGAGCCGCAATGAAGCAAGAAACTAACTCAGGGACCTATGCACCTCAGTCTAACAGAGGTGTAAACCTGACCTTTGAATACTCAAAAAGTTGGACAATAAAAAACGACAGAGAGCTCTCCTGTATCTCCTTCAACTCCCAGGAAATGCCAACAACAGTAAAGAAGCTACTTTGCTTCAGAAACTACAAGCGGAGGAGCGGGTATAAAGAAAATAAAAAATGCGCGCTCTATTCTCCCACCATTGGAACAACTGATGAATATACCGGATCGCATAACCGACCCTGAGCCCTCAAATATCAAGCCCAAAGCTGAATAAATAAAATTAAAATAGCGTACACACTATTTAAGAGCCCTATATATCGGACCTTCTTATAACACACAAGCCATAAGAAACAAAAAGGGGAATGCTTTCACACAAAAATAAAAAAATAACCCTTAGGTCTTAAAATCAGATAAACAGTGCCTGCAGCCTGCCCATAAATATCCTTACAAAGGATACCACAAGTCCTAATGACATATGCAGATAAAATGTATTTAAGTCCCCAGTACCCAGAAAACAAAATGCACTTACCTGCAATCTAGCTGTCCGGCAGGGAGACAGCTTACAAGGCGTGAAAGGACACATACTCCTTACAGAGACCTGTAGAAAAAAGAAAGAACAGAGTAAACCTACTCTGGCTTTCTATACTAGGGCAGCAATATGTTAGGAAACAAACGGCTAGATTACGAGTCTTGCGTTAGCCTTAGAAAGGAGCGTTGAGAGGTCCCAACACTGCTTTTTAATGCCCGCTGGTATTACGAGTCTTGCAGGTACAGGTGTACCGCTCACTTTTTTGGCCAGACTCGGAAATACCGCAAATCCACTTACGTCAATTGCATATCCTATATATTCAATGGGACTTGCCTAACGCCGGTATTACGAGTCTGACAAAAAGTGAGCGGTACAGCCTCTCCTGTACCTTCATCCAGGCGGCATCTTCTATCTTCATCCATCCGGCGCGGAGCGGCTCCTTCTTCAAGACATACGACATGGAGCATCCTCTTCAAACGAAGTCTAACTGAAGAATGAAGGTTCCTTTAAATGATGTCATCCAAGATGGCATCCCTTGAATTCCGATTGGCTGATAGAATTCTATCAGCCAATCGGAATTAAGGTAGAAAAAATCCTATTGGCTGATGCAATCAGCCAATAGGATTGAAGTTCAATCCTATTGGCTGATCCAATCAGCCAATAGGATTGAGCTGGCATTCTATTGGCTGATTGGATCAGCCAATAGAATGTGAGCTCAATCCTATTGGCTGATTGCATCAGCAATAGGATTTTTTCTACCACAGTTGGGGGCAGCCTTTTTTTTTACAGGTAAAAGAGCTGATTACTTTGGGGCAATGCCCCGCAAAAGGCCCTTTTAAGGGCTATTTGTAATTTAGTATAGGGTAGGGCTTTTTATTTTTTGGGGGGGCTTTTTTATTTTATTAGGGGGATTAGATTAGGTGTAATTAGTTTAAAAAACTTGTAATTATTTTATTATTTTCTGTAATTTAGTGGGGGGGGGGTTCCGTACTTTAGATAATTGTATTTAATTGTATTTAATTGTAGTTATTTTAGGTAATTAATTTAATTATAGTGTAGTGTTAGGTGTAATTGTAACTTAGGTTAGGATTTATTTTACAGGTAAATTTGACTTTATTTTAACTAGGTAGCTATTAAATAGTAAATAACTATTTAATAACTATTCTACCTAGTTAAAATAAATACAAAGTTGCCTGTAAAATTAAAAATTTATCCTAAACTAGCTACAATGTAACTATTAGTTATATTGTAGCTATCTTAGGGTTTATTTTACAGGTAAGTATTTAGTTTTAAATAGGAATAATTTAGTTAATTGTAGTTATTTTATTTAGATTTATTTAAATTATATTTAAGTTAGGGGGTGTTAGGGTTAGACTTAGGTTTAGGGGTTAAGAACTTTATTATAGTGGTGGCGACGTTGGGGGTGGCAGATTAGGGGTTAATAAGTGTAGGTAGGTGGCGGCGACATTGGGGGCAGCAGATTAGGGGTGGTGTCCGGAGCGGCTGCAGGTGTCGGCGATGTCGGGGGCGGCGGATTAGGGGTTAATAAGTGTAAGATTAGGGGTGTTTAGACTCTGGGTTCATGTTAGGGTGTTAGGTGTAGACATAAAAGTATTTCCCCATAGGAATCAATGGGGCTGCGTTAAGAGCTGAACGCTGCTTTTTTGCAGGTGTTAGGGTTTTTTTCAGCCGGCTCTCCCCCATTGATTCCTATGGGGAAATCGCGCACAAGCACGTTTTACCTGCTCACCGCTAACGTAAGCAGCGCTGGTATTGAGGTGAGATGTGGAGCAAAATTTTGCTCTCCGCTCACTTTTCTGCGGCTAATGCCGGGTTTCTAAAAACCCATAATACCAGTGTTGTCTGTAGGTGAGCGATGAGGGAAAACTGCTCGTTAGCACCGCATCCCTCCTAACGCAAAACTCGTAATCTAGGTGAAAGTAAGCACAACCTTACAACTTCCTAACTGCTTTAAAGCCACCACTACTCTGCAGCAGAGATTGACGTGGACTACAGCTATACCCAAAGATCTTGCTTGTAGTGAAATGAAATCAAATTTTCTTTAGACACAAAACTTCACCTCCTCCTAGTAATTGATGATGTTGTGGACTCTCCATATCTTAGGAAAGAAATAAGGAATAGTTTTTAGGGCCAAAAAACACCACTAGCAAAGGTGTGTGAAAAGCCTCAGCAGCTAAATGGTTAAACATTAAAAATATGACTATAGTGTTTCTTTAATGAGAAATGTTTTCAACATAGCTAAGAACAATTTAGCTTTTTAACATATGTTATATATCTTTGTCAGATTAGAATTACTGATTACTCCCCAAATTCTCCAGTGTTTGTAAGATCCATTCCAATACCAAGACCTCAAAATAATGCACTGACAATGAGGCTATAGGGTATGATTTATAAGCCATTTATAGATAGGTCTACTATTCAGTTTCTTAAATTTTATTTAGAAGTTTTTAAGGACACCCATTGGTCATCTATATGTTGGTATTGTCAGGGCTTGTTAATCGTCCGTTTCCAAATGGGTTTTCTCTGCTCTTTTTTAAAAGATATGAGCTTCAGAGGTAACCTTCTATTTTTATGATTACAGTTTATACTCCCAAGAGCCACAGGTTCACCATAGGCCTAGTATAAGGAAGCTTCGGTTGAGCAATTATTCAAGACAGCCACTTGGTCATTCTTGCATATGTATTCAGTGTTTGCTTGGGTGCTATCAGCAAGTGGTTTTACAGTAGCATTGTCAGAACGTGTATATGGTGGTACTCATTGGAGGCCAACCAGCATTTATGGATGGGACTGCAACATGAGGGCTGTACTAGGCATGGCATGGGCAGTACTGGGTGGAGAGGGGGAGGGCCTGGGTAGATTGGTGGTGAGTAACCCAGAGATGATCACAGTTGGGGGGGGCAGCCTTTATGCTAGGAAGGGTAGTGCCCCCTGTCAATGCCAGTGATTACAAATTGCTATTTTTTCAAACTAAATAACCTTTCTACCCAGTCAATGCCTTCATGTGCTTAGATATGGACCAACAAGTTAGGAATCTGCTGTTGCTACTATATGAGAGAAGGATAATGATAAATCAGTGTCATCATATTCAAAACGGCAGATTAAGAATGCCTGCTAAGAGACATTTACTGTCATGTTGCCCTGTTATACCCTCTGACTCTTCAAGTCTATTTTATTAGTTTCCTGGCGAAGAGAATACCTACAGGCGAAGATGAGGGGCTTATTCCAGATGGTGCTGAACCTGCAAGTATAGAATCTGCTGTTATCTTTAATTATTAAATTGGTTTGAGAGGGGCTTGACATATTCCCTTTAACAAATGCTGATGTCTAACTAGCCTTATAAGATTATCAATGAAAAGTAATCATCCTCTTGTATTGATAAAAGCTTTTGCAACACTGCAGTAGGGATTAGTGTCCACTACCAACTGGATTTGCAGATACGTTGCTGTTTTTATAAAATATGTTTCATGATAAAAACAAATGTGCTTCTTTCATTTAAAGGGACCGTAAAGTCAAAATTAAGCTTTCATGATTCAGATAGAACATGCAATTTTAAACAACTTTTCTTCATATTTTTTTTTTTGGAGACTAATAGAATAATATACACTTTGACAGAAAGTCAAACAGAGACTTAAAACAAACAAGGTGTCATGCAAGAGACGATATTACAAATTGAAATTCCCTAGATAAGGCATCTTTAGACAAAAAAATTAAATAGATCAGATTTACAATAGTAATCTGGGTATATACTTGACACAATACAATTTGTCAAAACAATAAAAATAGAAAAGAAAAAATAATAATCGTGATTTTTCGAGAGCAGAATCACATTAAAAAAAAAACAATATCACTAATGAAGTAAATTTTTCTCTGCAGGTAGCCTTCACAAAATTATATAAATCCTTTCAAACATTTTTTCTAGGGTATATATTTATCTCGAGAATATCAGCTTTCATAAACGTGTAAAAAAAACATTGTAAGACTTTGATTCAGTTTTTACTTTGCAAGTGAGATTAGAAAAATTGTATAAATCATTTTAAACATTTTTCTGAAGTATATATCCATCTTGTTTGTATCAGCTTTCATATATAACAGAATTATATTTCCGTAATGGCTTAAGAACAGAATGCAAGCCACACAGGGTTTAATCTGAGAGGGCCATCTAGGGTCTGACAAGCACAATGATTCAAACAGGGATGGGGGGGGGCAAAAAAAAAAAGAATTTTCCATCTCTCTTCACCTTTTTTTAACTTAAATAACATGGGACTAACTACTAGTCTCTCCCTCTGCAGTACTTCCTTCACTTTCAAACAAGAAAGAAAGGGATTCAGACTCAGTTAAGATAATATGGTTTCTGAAAGGGTAGAGTATATGTTTTTGAATGTTGGAGGAGACCGGTTTAATTATATCTTCACATTTTGAAATACAATTTTGGACACTTGAGTCTGATTGCCTATCCACTAGATTTTGTTCTAGAGTAATTTGGTGATACATTTTATCTATAAACTCCTTGAGTCTGAGTGATTTTCGGGATTTCCAGTTCTTCAGGATTTGATGTCTAACTAGAATAATTACTGTGTTAATAAGATTGTAATTAATACTGTTAGGTACTTTATCAACAAAAAACAATAACATTAAAGATATCAAATTCTATTCTGTGACTTAGTCTACATGAAAGCCAGAAGGCTACTTTCAACCTGAAGGAATTAACTTTAGGACATGACCAGAATTAATGTAAAATATCAGCTATAGGGGAGCTACATTTGGAGCAATTTGCACTTTACGCGTTCCATTTTGAGAGTATTAGCGGAGTCAAATAAGCTTTGTGGAGAATTTTAAGATGTGACTCTCTCCAGATAAATGTCACTTTCTTTGTTTTATCTGTATTCAATAAAGTGAACTTTTATCTAAGTGCTGTGGACCGACCATTGATTGAATCCAGATAATTGACGGTGAGGAAAATACAGCCTTAGAGATACTTAAACTAATCATATTACTATCTATAGTTAAATAAGGAATATCTTGCCACTTTTCTGCTAAGGTTTGGATGTTTTCTTTTCCTTTTTTAGCAAGGTCTTGTACCAATATGATAGATTGTGGTTACCCTGTTTATAAATGTTTAAACATGAGTATAAAGGATACCAGTCCTCTTCGTAACTTTTATCTATAGGGAAGAGACGCAATAGATAGTGTTTGGCTTGTAAGAAGACAAAGAAATCACGGATCTCAAAGTCAAATTCTACTTTTAAATACTGGTAGGATTTAATTGATCTAGAATCAATATTAATCAATTGACATGGAAGACCTCAGAGGAGATGCCTTCAGGAAAGTTGTGGTTTGCTCTGAATGTTAAAAACCTAGACATTTTGTTATTTATCCCCAATTGTTTCAGATATCATGCCACAATTACATTACTTGTACAGATCAAATCTCTAGTTAGAGCAAGACGCACTTTACTATCTGAGTGTAATAGGTTATTTAATGAAAAGGGGCAGACTAGATTAGATTCTAAGTCTTTTGATGATAAATATTGTGTTGGTTAGCCATTCTGCTGCAAATTTAACTAAAGAAGCGCAATTATAATATTTAATGTTAGGCAGTGCAAAACCACCATTTTTTTTTAATTGATAACGTTTTTTTTTTTACAGCTAGTCTTGGGGGGGGGGGGGGGTTTGCCCCAAAGGAAAGTCTTTAACACAGAGTTTATATTCTGAAGGTTTATATTCTGAAGGTCTGTCTGCGAGATAAAAAGGGGAAGATGTTGTAGCTTATACAGTAATTTAGGAAAAGCTATCATTTTAAATAGATTAATCTTTTCCGAAAGTGAGAGCGGGAGATTGGTCCAGTTCTGTATGAGAATGATTATCTTCTTGATGGTTTCTGGGATATTTAGCTTGTACCAGTCTCTTGGAGGTTTACTAATGTTGATTCCTAAGTAGGTGAGACATTTCTCTGTTTCCTGGAATAATGGTACATTAAAAGAATACTTATTTCTAAGTATCCAAAGAATTTGAGAATTTTGTATGTTTATTTTATACCCAGAGAAGGAACTAAACAAATTTATTATTTGCAAGTGTTCAGGAATATTCTTCTTTCTATTGCTTAGGTAAATTAGATGGTCATCAGCATATAGTGAAATCTATGGATTTATATTAGCTAAGTGGATCCCTTCCAGTTTTTGTCTGAGTAAGATAGCGAGGGATTCAATTGCAATGTTGAACAAAAGGAAAGCGGACAGCCCTGCCTTGTTCCTCTGTAAAGCTTAACATCTCCAGATATGAGACCATTAACTAATATAGCTGAGGTAGGATTGTTATAAATGTTTTGGATGTAGTTGAGAAAATTACCTTGTAGTCCAAAATTAGTTAGTGAGGTAACCAGGTGGTCCCAGTCTACCCGGTCAAACGCTTTTTCAGCATCTAAGGTGAGAATAGCATCGTCTGTCTGTGGGATTAATTTTTTTGTCTTTACCTTTAGCCCAAAAATAGTATAAGATTAAGAGGGTCTTTCGAATATTTGAAGATGAATTGCGAGCTACCATGAAACCTGTTTGGTCGGAATGAATAAAGTTAGGTAGAACTGTTTGGCATCTCTTTGCAAGAATACTAGTCTGAATTTAAGAGTGATATCGGACGGTAGGCAAAAAGTATTTTTGGTTTTTCAGAATTAAGGTGGAATTAAGGTAGGCAAAAAGTCTTTTTGTTTTTTTCAGAATTAAGGTGGTGAGAGCTCTCTTGAAATAGTAGAATGGTATCTTTCCATGAGAGTAGTAGCCATTAAATAAATATAGTAAAGTGTGAACAATATCGGGAGCTAAAATTCTATAGAATACATTGGGTATTTTATCTGGGTCGGCTGCTTTGTTTAGAGATAAAACCTTAATAGCCGTCATTATCTCGAATTCTGTTATGGGTTCATTGAGAGCTAGACATTCCTGTAAAGTTATCCTAGGGGTACAAATTTGGTGCCAGAAGTCCTCTTTATTTTGGGTATCAACTCTATCCTTATCGTATACTTTCTGGTATTATTTATAGAATTTGTTTGATATATCCTGGGTCTCAGAGAAAGATGCAGCCCCAATCTTAATAAGGTCTATCCAATTAGATTTCTTATGTGCTTTAGTCATATTAGCAAGATTCTTGACAGATCTATTTCCAAACATAAAAAAAAAAATCTCAGTTTCCTTAACACTTCCCTACAAGAGGTTTGGATTAGAAAAAGGTCCCTTTCTTTACGAGCTGACATATATTTGAGCTAGTTACTCCTGGTGGAAGTGGTTAAGTAAGCATTATATGCATTCGCGACTTGGTTAGAAAGCTGTTTTTTCCTGGCTAACATTTTCTTCTTAAATCTAATCATAAATGCTTTAATTTTGCCTTTTAAAATGACTTTGGCTGCTTCCTAAAAAATTTCGGGTTTACTAATATAATTTTGATTATTAATGGAGTAATATCGACATTTATTGTTCAGCCAGTGTACGAATTTCTCGTTATTTATCATGAATTTGGGGAAGAAAAAGTTGTTAGTTACCCAGTTTTTGTAAGCTGCTTTGTGTATAGAAAGAGTAATCGGGGCATGATCTGAAATAAGAAAGTCTTTAATGTCAGCTTTCAAATCCATGGAGATCATTTTCTCTGAGACCAAGAACATATCCAATCGAGAAAATCCTTTATATGTGCGAGATTCGCAAGTATAAGCTTTGATATCAGGATGATGGTTTCGCCATATATGTTTAATTTTAAGGGTATCTCTAAATGACTTAAAAAGGGTAGTTTCTCTCTTATGCTTGTGGATTTCATGAGGACAGACTTTACTTCTATCTATCGGGATTTTAGCCACCATGTTCAGGTCGCCAGCAACAATTAACTTTTGATCTGTAAATCTTAGTAGTTAATTTTCATTGAGTTCCAGAAATCCGGATCATGATTATTTGGTCCATATATGTTACATATTACAATGGGAACGCCTAGAATATTTAATTGTACAATAACATATCTACCATTAATATCTTTGCCAACATGTTTCAGTTCGTAGGATAGATTTTTACTTAGAAGAGTTGCAACCCCTCGCTTCCTCTCTATACTTTTTGCTGCAATAACTTCACCTATCCAGTTACATTTCAATTTATTGACTTCAGCTAGTTTTAACTTATGGCTAGATTACGAGTTTTTGTCGGTAAGGCTTTCATTGCTAATGAGCCTTTTTTTTTCACCGCTCCCTTAAGACAACGCTGGTATTACAGGTTTTTTTTAACCTGGCGTTATCCGCAAAAAGATGAGCGTGGAGCAGAATTTAGCTCCACATCTCACCTCAATACCAGTGTTGCTTAAGTCAGCGGTGAGCTGGCTAAACGTGCTCGTGGACGATTTCCCCATAGGAAACAATGAGGCTGAGCTGGCTGAAAAAAACCTAACACCTGCAAAAAAGCAGCGTTCAGCTCCTAACGCTGCCCCATTGTTTCCTATGGGGAAAGGAATTTTATGTCTGCACCTAACACCCTAACATGAACCCCGAGTCTAAACACCCCTAATATTACACTTATTAACCCCTAATCTGCCGCCCCCGACATCACTGACACCTGCATTTTATTATTAACCCCAAATCTGCAGCTCCGGACACCGCCGCAACCTACATTATACCTATGAACCGCCCCTAACATCGCCGACACCTATATTATATTTATTACCCCCTAATCTGCCCCCACACAACGTCGCCGCAACTATATTAAATTTATTAACCACTAATCTGCCGCCGCCAACGTCGCCACCACTATTATAAATGTATTAACCCCTAAACCTAAGTCTAACCCTAACACCCCTCTAACTTAAATATAATTTAAATTAAACTAAATAAATTTACCATCATTAAATAAATTAATCCTATTTAAAACTAAATACTTACCGATAAAATAAACCCTAAGATAGCTACAATATAACTAATAGTTACATTGTAGCTAGCTTAGGATTTATATTTATTTTACAGGCAACTTTGTATTTATTTTAACTAGGTAGAATAATTATTAAATAGGTATTAACTATTTAATAACTTCCTAGTTAAAATAAAGACAAATATACCTGTAAAATAAATCCTAACCTAAGTTACAATTACACCTAACACTACACGATAATTAAACTAATTACCTAAACTACCTACAATTAATTATAATTAAATTAAATAAACTAAATTACGGGGAAAAAAATACACTAAATTACAGAAGAAAAAAAAAGAATTACATGAATTTTAAACTAATTACACCTAATCTAATCCCCCTAATAAAATAATAAAGCCCCCCCAAAAAATAAAATTCCCTACCCTATACTAAATTACAAATAGCCCTTAAAAGGGCCTTTTGCGGGGCATTGTCCCAAAGTAATCAGCTATTTCACCTGTAAAAAAAATACAATACCCCCCCAACATTAAAACCCACCACCCACACACCCAACCCTACTCTAAAACTCACCCAATCCCCCCTTAAAAAAACCTAACACTACCCCCTGAAGATCTCCCTACCTTGAGCCGTCTTCACCCAGCCGGGCACAAGTGGTCCTCCAGAGGGGCAGAAGTCTTCATCCGATCCGGGCAGAAGAGGTCCTCCAAGCGGCAGAAGGCTTCATCCAGGCGGCATCTTCATCCATGCGGAGCGGGTCCATCTTCAATCCAGCCGACGCGGAGCCATCCTCTTCCATCGACGTCCTAACGAAGAATGAAGGTTCCTTTAAATGACGTCATCCAAGATGGTGTCCCTTGAATTCCGATTGGCTGATAGGATTCTATCAGCCAATCGTAATTAAGGTAGGAAAAATCCTATTGGCTGATCCAATCAGCCAATAGGATTGAAGTTCAATCCTATTGGCTGATTGGATCAGCCAATAGGATTGAGCTTGCATTCTATTGGCTGTTCCAATCAGCCAATAGAATGCAAGCTCAATCCTATTGGCTGATATTTTATTTTCGATGTAAAATGAGTTTTAGACCTTGGATTTTAGTTAGACTTTTATGATCAAACAAAAGAAGCGTTCACACTTCTTCTATTTAAGCCGAAAAAACATAGTAACAGTGGCATTTAAAATAACAGACCTCCTCAATGATAGACTTAAAGGGACAGTCAACACAAAATTGTTATTGTTTAAAAAGATTGATAATGCCTTTACTACCCATTCCCCAGCTTTGCACAACCAACATTGTTAAATTAATATACTTTATAACCTTTAAACCTCTTAATTTCTGTCTGTTTCTAAGTCTCAAAAGACAGCCCCATGATCACATTCTTTTGTATTTGCTTTTCATATCAGGGGAAGCTAGTTCATGTGAGCCATATAGATAACATTGTGCTGATGCCTGTGGATTCTAACAACACAGCACTAATTATCTTGAATGAAAGTCAATAGATAATAAATAAAAAGTCATGTGAGCAGGGGCTGTCAGAAGAGGCTTAATGCAAGGTAATCACAGAGGTAAAAAGTGTATTAATATAACCATGTTTTCTGTGTGAAAACTGGGGAATGGGTAATAAAGGGATTATCTATCTTTTAAAACAATAAAAAAAATTGAGTTGACTGTCCCTTTAATGTTGTGATCATATATTGCGTGGCATATCTTCAAAGTACATTTGACGTATGATTTGTCCCTGTATATAAGAGCAGAGAGTTTAATGTAGCAGAACGTTAGATATTTGCTCAGTTTTGTGTTGTTTTCCAGCAGATGTTACACCTGCTGTCGTGTACCTTCCAGCAATTTTGAGATAAGTCACAGAAGATTGTATCGGTACAACATATTACTTTTTTTTGTTTTCCTGATAGTCCTATCACTTGTATGATGTTTTTAGATCCTTTTCAAGAGATTTCAGCTTATTAGACAGTCATGTAATTGTTGTATTACTGTCAATAAACTTCCTACTCAGGAGCAGCAAGTCAGCCAGCCAACCAGGGGTGGCGTTACCAATGGCAGGCCTTTTTCTATTAGGGTTCTGCATCCGAGATGGGGTTCAACTATATGTTTAACCCTTGTTGCAGACTTTTATTGCCAATAATTGATGAGATCATATTCTGAATTAAAGCCCAATGTTACTCTACTTCTCAAGCGGAATATCCAATACATCTCTTGTCTGTTCAATAACCTCATCCTAGGTTGTGTTTCCAACCTACATTCTAAATTGATGATCATTAGCACCTAGTTGGATAAAAAACAAACACCCACAAGTGGTGCAAACACGATCGCGGTTATTTGAAAGCGCAACATAAGATAATATCGCATATTAAATAATCCAATGTTCTGCACATAGAAGAACAGGTTCTATTTATTCTTAAATACATATTTGAATATATATCTAAAGAATTATTTTTGCATTTGAATTATTTTTGCATATATATATATATATTTTTTTTTATATATAGGTATAAAGATATATATAGGAATGTCTATTTAAAAATACATAGAACATATTCCGCTATGTGAAGAACACTGGAATGTGAAATATTTACAGTAAATACATAGTTAAACAGTTATCAAATATGAATATTGCATAAATATGATTACTCATGTTTCATCTACTTGACTGCAAAGGGCTCCAATGCACACACACACATATATATATATATATATATATATATATATATATATATATATATATATATATATTGTATGTGTGTACATATGTATTTATGTGTTTATATATGTCTGTAAATACATATATGTACATAAATACATATGTGCACACAAACATATACATATACATATTTAGACATATTTATGTAAAAGCCGCTTTCAGACCTTTTTTTCTAACACCTGAGACCTTATAACTTTTTATTGCAATTTTTGAAGAATAATTTTTATTAGACAGTGTTATTATGAGTGTAACTGTACTTTTAAATGTATATTTATGTAAACTGAAAAGTTTATTTTTTGTAACTTCTACTCTCTATCCAAATCATGAACGTTTAAGTTTGATTTTCACTTCCCTTTAAGAAAGCCAAGTAATTTCAAATGAAGTAATTAAAGGGATATTAAACACTAAGGGCTAGATTACGAGTTGAGCGCAAACAATCGCTTACGCTAAAGCAATATTTGCACTCAACTGAGTAATACCAGCGCACGCTAATGCATAAATATATATGTATAAAAGCATATACATAATTTTTTACAGGGAACACACAGTTCCCATAGACCGCAAAGTAAAGGCACTTTTCAGTGCCATTTTTTTCTAACACCCCACACGCCAACTTTTAACCCCTTAAAACTGCCTAGTGCAGTATTTTTTTATGGAAAAAAATCCAACTTTTTAAAAAAAAAAAATGAAAGACCCTCTATTTTAAGGGCATTTGGGGCACTTTTAGAAAATTAACCAGAGATCTGATCTCTGGTTAATTCTCTAAACGCTAATTGCTACCGCGAGCTTGCTTGTTATTTAGCCCTAAATACATTGTTTAAGTGTAGTATTAAAGTGATGGTAAATATCAGCGTTTTTAGCCATTTACCAGTGCAAAACAAATAAAGGGGACTTTCAGTCATAAAGTATAAAATACTTCATGGTGACAGTTTCTTTATTTGCCTGTAGCGTATGCCGCACTAAGCGCCTCAGGCCGCCCACTGCAGAACGCTATTTTTTCAGTGAGGTGACATTTTCACCTCTTAGCTAAGCTGGCATTATGCAGGATAGCTAGCACGCTATTGGCTAAGATCACCTCACTGAAAAATAGCGTTCTTCTGTGGGTGACCTGAGGCGCTCAGTACGGCAAACGCTGCAGACAAATAAATGAACTTTCAGCATGGAGTATTTTATACTTCATGACTGAAAGTCCCCCTTATTTGTTGCACTGGTAAATCCTATCATTTCATTACTTTAAGATCATTTCCCTCCTCCCTCTAGTCATGAGTGCTGCCATGTTGAAATCTAAGTTTCACTACTTTCCAGTGCTGACCTGTTTGCACATGTGCAGCAACTCTCCTTCAGATATGGTCAGTTTAAAGGGACACTGAACCCAAATTTTTACTTTCATGATTCAGATAGAGCATGCAATTTTAAGCAACTTTCTAATTTACTCCTTTTATCATTTTTTTTTGTTCTCTTGCTATCTTTATTTGAAAAAGAAGGCATCTAAGCTTTTTTGGTTGAGAACTCTGGACAGCACTTGTTTCAGCAAGGACAACCCAGGTTGTTCACCAAAAATGGGCTGGCATCTAAACTTACATTCTTGCATTTCAAATAAAGATACCTAGAGAATAAAGAAAATTTGATAATAGGAGTAAATTAGAAAGTTGCTTAAAATGTCATGCTCTATCTGAATCACAAAAGAAAAAATGTGGGCCAGTGTCCCTTTAACCTAGGTTCCAAAATGGTAGCACCTATGATTAGAGGAAGGTGCGTGAAATGTATTTAGCGTTTAAAAGCTCTCTTTTTTTATTTCAATGGAGATTTATGTGTTCATCAGGTGTCCTAATGATGTGGTCCCCATGAGTCTCTGATAAATCACCTTCAAACTAGAATTAATATATAAAATTTCATAAACTGCCCACTTTCTCAATGCACCCCATCAAAAATGATTGAAATATGTTTTATTGACCATTTTAAAAGGATTTTGTCTTTTATACATTTTTAACATTATTTGTGCAGTGCCCATTACTTCATGTGACAGCACTACAAGGAGACTGGTGTCTATACAGGAATGCTTATCTAGCTTGATGTAATAAATCTTCTAGAGAAACTCGAGCTGGTTTACTATTCAGATGACACTAGAGAGACAGTAAGTCTGTTTTACTAATGCTCAACAGAGGCAGCTTAATTGCAAAGATGTCTCCCCTTTTATCTCCATGAGGGCATGGAGAACAATAAGAAGTTTGCTTGGGTTTATATATATATATATATATATATATATATATATATATATATATATATATATACCAATTGTCATTGGCTCACCCATGTGTGTTCAGTTAGAAACCAGTAGTGATTGCTGCTTCTTCAACAAATGATACCAAGGTAATGAAACAAATTTGATAATAGAAGTAAACTGGAAAGTTTTTTAAAATTGTATGTTCTACCTAAATCATGAAATACATTTTTGGGGTTTCATGTCCCTTTAAGTCACCTTTATGCAGGGCAAGTCAATCATTACTTCTCTCCCATTCTCTCCTGCTGTGGTCTCAGCTGTCAAAACTAAACAAGGCATTTTTAAGCCTGGGGCAGCCACACAATTTGCTGCATTTTTTATTTATTTTTCTACATGAGCACATCCACAGTTGTTTGATACATGGGGTGGAAATCAGCAGAACAAAAAGTACATTACAGTAGATTTTATACTTCGATGTAAACTCTAATTATGAGTTCTTAAAGCTCACGGCAAAATCGTAACTTATATCCTAGTTTCCACGTGGCCTTTCAGTAAATTTGCATTTTTTGTTATTACCATCCACATACATTGTCTATTTATGATAATTTGCAAACTTAAAGTGACATAAAACCCACATTTTGTCTTTCATGATTCAGATAGAGAATACAACTTTAAAAAGTTTCCAATTTATAGCTATTATCAAATGTGCATCATTCTCAAGTTATTCTTTGTTGTAGAGATATCTATTAAAAAAAACATCTATAGTCATTAATTCTTTTCTTATGTTATGAACTACGTTTCTTCCGGTAAAAAGGATGTTAATTTTTTTTAAAAATGAGTGTAGTAGTTGGCTGATATGTTATTCTTTAGCAGCATAACAGAAATGTCTTATAATTACATGGTACTTACTGTTCCTTAAATGATCTCCTTATATTGTTATTGGTTGCTTAGATGAGACACTTAAAGGGACAGAAAACTTAAAAAAATTATTTCATGATTTGGATAGAACATACAATTTATAACAACTTTCCAATTTACTTCCATTATCAAATGTGCTTTGTTCTATTATTATCCTTTTCTGAAGCAACAGCATTGCACTACTGGCAGCAAGATCAACACATCTAGTTAGCCAATCGCAAGAGATAAATGTGTGCATTCACCAATTAGCAGCTTGACTGCTGCTTCATAAATACGGACTGCAGGTTCTCTTGTGAGAACCTGCAGTCATAGAGGGGCTAAAGGCTGGCGAAGCCTTTAATAAATTGACCCCTTAGTACTCTATATATTAATGCTTTTTTCCATTTAAAAGGAATTTAGGTGCTTAACAGGACACTGAGGTCAATGGGTTTTTTTCATGATTCAGATGGAGCACACAATTTTAAAAAAAAATCAAATTGATAATAGAAGTAAATGAGAAAGTTGTTTAAAAATCACACGTTCTATATGAAACATGAAAGAAAATTTGTTAGGTTTCATATCCCTTTAACACTTCTATAGTCCTTACAGTCATTGGTTGCACACTCTAGTGAACCATTTATAACTGTCCCTGATTGGCTTTAGCAGAGGAGGGAAACTAGGTTACAACAAGGTGCAGCCCATTGCTGTGTAGACACTAAAACTGTACACTTTTGTTTCCTGTATTTACACATTTAATATTATTTATACATCTGCATATTATTCTCCAACTGATCTTTGCTTTGAATACATTATTCTGTCTAGCATTTATGTAGTGTTCAATGTCCCTTTAATATGAAGCACTTTTACAGCTGTATTTGATACCAGGTAACAGAAGATAAATAACGGTACTTCTGGTGAGCATGCATAAAATGTGTACCTGGTTGCAATAAATTACTAGTATTTCCATTGTTACTGTTGGGGTCTGTAGGTTACACAAATGCAGCAAAATGCAGCAATATTAAACACCATTCTAAATACTAAGTATATACATTTTTGCTTTTTTTGGTTCAAGAAATGTGCTTTTAATGCAAATAGAGGTTAATCCACTAAATATTAGGTATGGGCAAAATTTAGGAATTCCGTATTCGTTTGCCGAATATTTCCACCAGCAACGGCATTCAGTTCATTTAGGCAAATCCAGATCTTTGCAAGTTGTACTATCACATTGATATATCCAGTGCCAATACGAGTGGAATTCTGCTGCCTGCCTATATTCGAAATGTGATAAACGAATGCAGATTTCCAAAATTTTAATCATGCTTTGTCTGAGATTTATCTTTAATGTAAGCTTTTGTTGGCGACTTGGATTCCTCATACCTTGAAATAATTTAAAGAATTAATGACCCAGTAGACTCAAATTTGCAATTTAAAAATAGAAACAAAAAACATAGAATTTGATGGTAGATACGAACCAAAATGGCCCATCAAGTCTACCCATATTACATATTACTTTTACTTAGGATAGCTTTATGCATGTCCCAGGAATTTTTTTTAATGATTTTTTTTAAAAATTTTTTATTGAGGTTCCAAAAACATTGTTACAGACTGTATAAACGGCACAAAAGTATGGGCATAGTACATAAGTCATATAAGTACATAATTGTGCTTCAGATTTATCAGTTATCCAGTGTTTATGAGGTTAAATACAGTAAAAGAAATCTCTTAGCTAAGGCCTATTAATTCAGCCAGACACTGTGTTGATTATATATGCCATAGACATAGTAAGACGAGTATCTGAAAATATTAAACTAGGCCATGTTTATGCATAACCTCTTAGTTTTAATGATGAACCTCATAGTTTTAGTATAAGAGTTATTTGCAACGTGTTAGGCTTCTATGACCATGTTAGAGTCACTTTTGGGCTCTTTTTAATTGTTATCTTACAAATATAAGAAAGCCTAACATTCATCAAGTATAATACAGAATTATGAACTACTAATGGATCATTATTGATTTCCCGCAAAACTCTTAGTAATCTATATGTGTTGACTGTGATAAGAGAGACCCACAGCCAATAGGGCTCACCGGGGGGTGGCCTAGTTATTGAGAGGATTGGGCAATCACAAAAATATTGGAAACAATTATAAACAGATATAACGGGTTTCAGAGAAACAATCAACAAACAAGCCTCATATGATGGATAGGGTCTTATATCAATATTAAAGCCATCTAGAACGCATGGCAACTTAAAAAATAAATTTTTTTTAAAAAGGGGGAGAAAACTGAGGCTCAGGAAAGGAGTCTTTTAAATAAAATACTAACCATTGTCAGTAAGGGGACACAGTATGACACCTAAGTCTTTACCTTAGAGCTTTAGCAAAATTGTTGTGAGAGGATTGGCTCTACAATAACATTGATGAATTGTACCTAGGTGGTACTGTGTTGTCTGCTAAGCCAGAGAGCGTGGGGCAAATGACGGACCATGTAAGGGTTGACTGGTAAAACTGCAGGGCGTTAGATCTTGAGGTAAGAGTAGCTCCAGTCCCACGGCCCCGTCCGCTGACTGTAGGACACAAGCATATGTATATATCCCTAACAGTATAGAGAATCTAATTGTTGTAGAAAACATGAAAATATTTAGAGCAGTAATGTGATATTATCTTCAAATTAAATACATTGGCTCAACAGTTTTACTTGAATCCACCTAGAAAAATGAGAACATGGTCCAAGACAATATTTGGTAGAATAACATATTACCAGGAAAAGTGCACCATCCCCCTCTATTTATTAACTATCATAGTTCTTAAAAGCATATACTATGGCTACAAATGCATCAGTGTAGTCTTGCAGCCCTTGTTTTATAGATCTGCTATTTTAGCCCACTCCTACCCTTCTTGCAAACATATTGAAATATGGGGGTGCAGTACTAACCCAGACACAGTGCTCGATTTCCAACTTTTTTAAGTGGGTAAGACCCTTAAGTTCTGCTGCCTGTTTAGGTGTAAAGTCACAGCTGTTTTCATGCTTTCGGAGAGCTCTGCTCTCTACCCTTTGGTCAGGGTAGCTATGTTCACTTCTGTCTTCCAGAGGTATCTTTGTTAGATGCTGTAAGGTAAGCACATTTAGAGGCTTTAAGATGGGCAATATACTATTTTCTCTTTCCCTCTCAGCTGCTCCGGGGTCCAATGGCGCGACCTGAGGGTTCAGAGCCAGTGATGAAGCTTCTTGGTCAAGCTGTGTATAATGATGCCTGTTCATGTGGGGGCTCTCCGGGTCGGCAAATACGTGGAGTGGTTTCTCCATTTCTCCGTACTCACTGCAGTTAAATATGGGTATTATGCACTGCTGTCCGGTAGTCTCTGTAGCCTTTTCAAGCCACAGTATAAGCTTTTCCAAGTCTGCTGTGGACAGAGACTGCAGGAGTGCCAAAAAGAGGCTTTTGTCACCCATGGCTTCCAAGTTTCCGGCTCTGTGTTACACAGATTTGTAAGTGGCTGTGCATCCAAATTGTAATGAGGGTTTTAAAGTGTTAGTCCTCCGTCATGAGGAGGCAAGAGACCGGTGTTACCGGGGGGGGGGGGTGCTTGACCTAGAAGGTAGCTGCCTCTGTAGGCCTTGACATTCCATTTAGTTGCCCTGGATTTATACAGCAAATTTGATATGTATTTAATCCACAGAGCCTCGCGGATATGAGGAATAATTTTCCTTCTTCAGATGCTGTAGTTTGGTTTAAGTAATCGGCGGATTAGCTTAGCCTCCTCTGGACATGCCCCCCCACCCCCGTCCCAGACATTTTTTAATTCCTTTACAGATTTTGGCCCCTACTTATCAAGCCGTCGACTTTCTAGCATAAGCCAGCACCAATACGCTCGCCTAAGATCGCTGCCGCGAACCTGAATATGTTCGCCAAAATTATCAAGAAAGCTGTCAAAAAGCCGCGCACCAAGTACGGTGCGATGAGCAGCGGACTGTTGTTAACTAACAGTCATCGATCTCGCTGCTCATCGGCTTATTCGCAGCTTTCTTGCTACCCTGTCACTAAGCACCCACACTATACTATACTGTTTTACCCCCCTATACCGCCGCTCCCGGAGCCCACTGCAACAAAATAAAGTTATTAACCCCTAAACCGCCACTCCCGGAGCCCACCACAACAAAATAAAGTTATTAACCCCTAAACTGCCGCTCCCGGAGCCCACCGCCACCTACATTATATGTATTAACACCTAAACCGCCGCTCCCAGACCCCACCGCAACTAAATAAAATGTTTAACCCCTAAACCGCCGCTCCCGGACCCCGCCGCCACCTAAATTAAATTTATTAACCCCTAATCTCCCGCCCCCCAACGTCGTCGCCGCCGCCACTATATAACATTTATTAACCCCTAAACCTAAGTCTAACCCTAACACCCACTAACTTAAAGATAGTTTAAATTAATCTAAATAAATTATTCCTATTTAAAACTAAATACTTACCTATAAAATAAACCCTAAGATAGCTACAATATAACTAATAGTTACATTGTAGCTAGCTTAGGGTTTATTTTTATTTTAGAGGCAACTTTGTATTTATTTTAACTAGGTACAATAGTTATTTAATAGTTATTAACTATTTAATAACTGCCTAGCTAAAATAAATGCAAAAGTACCTGTAAAATAAAACCTAACCTAAGTTACAATTACACCTAACACTACACTATCATTAAATTAATTACCTAAATTAAAATAAATTAATTACAATTAAATAAAATTAACTAAAGTACAAAAAAAAAACACTAAATTACAGAAAATAATAAAATGATTACAAGAATTTTAAACTAATTACACCTAATCTAATTCCCCTAATAAAATAAAAAAGCCCCCCAAAATAATAAAAATCCCTACCCTATACTAAATTACAAATAGCCCTTAAAAGGGCCTTTTGCGGGGCATTGCCCCAAAGTAATAAGCTCTATTACCTGTAAAAAAAAATACAATACCCCCCCAACATTACAACCCACCACCCACACACCCAACCCTACTCTAAAACCCACCAATCCCCCCTTAATAAAACCTAACACTACCCCCTTGAAGATCAGCCTACCTTGAGATGTCTTCACCCAGCCGGGCACAAGTGGTCCTCCAGAGGGGCAGAAGTCCTCATCCGATCCGGGCAGAAGAGGACCTCCAGACGGGCAGAAGTCTTTATCCAGGCGGCAACTTCTATCTTCATCCATCCGGTGAGGAGCGGCTCCATCTTGAAGACATCCGACACGGAGCATCCATCCAGACCGACGACTACCCGACGAATGAATATTCCTTTAAATGACGTCATCCAAGATGGCGTCCCTTGAATTCCGATTGACTGATAGACTTCTATCAGCCAATCTGAATTAAGGTAGGAAAAATCCTATTGGCTGATGCAATCAGCCAATAGGATTGAGCTTGCATTTTATTGGCTGTTCCAATCAGCCAATAGAATGCAAGCTCAATCCTATTTTCTGATGGGATTAGGTTTAATTAGTTTAAAAAACTTGTAATTATTTTATTATTTTCTGTAATTTATAGTGTTTTTTTTTTTTACTTTAGTTAATTTTATTTAATTGTAATTAATTTATTTTAATTTAGGTAATTAATTTAATGATAGTGTAGTGTTAGGTTTAATTGTAACTTAGGTTAGGTTTTATTTTACAGGTACTTTTGTCTTTATTTTAACTAGGTAGTTATTAAATAGTTAATAACTATTTAATAACTATTCTACCTAGTTAAAATAAATACAAACTTGCCTGTAAAATAAAAATAAACCCTAAGATGGCTACAATGTAACTATTAGTTATATTGTAGCTAGCTTAGGGTTTATTTTATAGGTATTTAGTTTTAAATAGGAATAATTTATTTAATGGTAGGAATATTTATTTAGATTTATTTAAATTATCTTTAAGTTAGGGGGTGTTAGGGTTAGGGTTAGACTTAGGTTTAGGGGTTAATAAATTTAATGTAGGTGGCGGCGGGGTCCGGGAGGGGCGGTTTAGGGGTTAATAAGTATAATGTAGGTGGCAGTGATGTAGGGGGGGCAGATTAGGGGTTAAACACTTTATTACAGTTGCGGTGGGCTCCGGGAGCGGCAGTTTAGGGGTTAATACATTTATTAGAGTTGCAGTGGTAAAGGGGGGGCAGATTAGGGGTTAATAAGTATAATGTAGGTGACGGCGGGCTCCGGGAGCGGCGGTTTAGGGGTTAAACACTTTATTTAGTTGCAGCGGTGTAAGGGGGGGGGCATATTAGGGGTGTTTAGACTCAGGGTACATGTTAGGGTGTTAGGTGTAGAAACTACCATAGGAATCAATGGGATATCGGGCAGCAGTGAACATGAGCTTTCGTTGCTGTCAGACTCCCATTGATTCCTATGGCATCCACCTTTTGCTAGTTTTTTGATAACTACCAAAAGTAGTCAGATTGTGCCGAACTTGCGTTCATAACATCTGTAGTGACGTAAGCATCGATCTGTGTCAGACTGAGTCAGACGGATCGTATGTTACGTCACTATATTCTACTTTTGCCGGTCTGTAGAGTTTGAGAACTACGGCGAATCAGGCTCGCCACAAATACGCTGCGGAATTCTAGCATATTTGCGGTTGACAGCTTGATAAATAGAGGCCTTTGTGTTTACCACCTCAATTGGAAGTTTATTTCATGAATCCACCACCCTTTCTGTAAAAAAATTCTTCCTCACATTTCTCCTGAATATGCTACCTTCTAACTTTAGATTGTGACCCTTTGTTTTGGCATTTGTATTATTGTGAAAAATGCTTTCAGCCTCTACTTTATTAAGTCCCTTCATATATTTGAAGGTTTCTATCATGTCACCTCTTTCTATCCTCTAAACTATACATATTTAGATCATAGAGTCTTTCTTTGTACATTTCATATTTTAGACCGTGTACAATTTCAGTAGCCCTCTTTTGAACAGCGTATTGGAGATTTGGCCTAACTAAAAATCTGTAAAGTGGCATAGAACCATACTATTTCTGCTACTAATACCTCTACCAAGAATACTCAGAAGAATACAATTTATTTTAATGTCAGACCTCTTGCAGTTATTTCTTCTATGTTGCAGCAGTTGGACTATAAATATGTGCCTCTACATGCGTAAGTTTTATTTCAAACCAATGTTATGGAAATGATGTATAAACACTAATGTAGCATGTACAACTAAATGACTACATGAATGGCTAACGAGGTATATTGCGTGTTACTGCAAATAAACATTTAATAATAGCTCTGCCCTGATATTTTCATTTCCATTTTGTCCACAGAGACTGCATTTGCCTCCAGACTTGTCAGACACAGTGAGTCGTTCAAGCAAACAGGATCTGGCAGTATCCACCAAACTGCTGAGCTCGGGATGTGGAACTTCAGCCGCAGGGCAAAAGCACCTGGACTTCTAGAGAATTTTGCTCAGCAGTTACGTTCAGATTTTGTGGCGACCCAAACAGGGTTTCCATATTTTTGTAAATATTATTTCTAGTGCATAACCATTAAATCTTGATTATAAAACTTTGCAGTTATTTTTTTCCCCCAAATGTAACTTTAGTACTGAGAAATAAAACATTAAAATCATACACATAGAATGAATAAACAATTAATTAAATACAACTTTTAAATGCCTTTAAAACTGTTGTTTGATTTGCATCATTTTGCAGTCCAGGAATATACCCTTTGAAAAAAAACTCAGTGTTGCTGTGGCCAGTTACAGATAGGGTATACATGAGGTACTGCCCCACTTTGAAGAATAATGCAGGGTCGACGTTCTCTTACATAATGATTGAACACAACCATGATTAAACATTTATGGGGAATACATTTTGGAGTTTAATATGCCTTTAAAATACTGATTTGTTATTGAAAGTGGAATACACACAACTTTTTTATTCATTGTGTAGATATATATCGATATATTGTTCCAATACTTGTACTAGATTCTGTATCCTATTTTGTAGAGCATATACACCACAGCTGTCCTAGTACGTAGAATTTAATAATTGTGTTGAAAGTTATGATGTACAATAGATGCATAGATTGTCTCGACCTCAAAGGCAACTTGGCATATTAAAAACATGGTATGTTTCAGTCATCAGCATTTAAACAGATAAGGTCACACTTTATGTTAATTATCATTAAAAAGCATTTAAATTAATTCTTCCCAAAAGCAGAATTGATTTCATTATCTTTTTCAACACAGTAGTTTTAAATTATTTAAGGCAGCACTATGAAATTACATCAACAGATTTAATTCTAGACTGAAATTCAAACTGACAGATACATTAATGCTAGTGAATGTGAGGTGTTCATTCAAGCTTAATGGAAAAAAATAGTGTAAGCCGCAAGCCTACAAAGAAAACATAATAAAAATGCAACACTCAGATTAATAATGGAAAATATAAACATCTAACATAAAGATAACTAGTAATGTCAAAAACTGTATTTTCTTGTTTACATTTATAATTCATTTTTTTTTAGATGTATGTTGATCCATTTGTATTTTTACTGTACTGTAACATGAGTTCCCCAAAAATAAATTCATAAGTCAACCAGCAGAAGGAATCCCCTTAATGTAATTTAATTTGTGGACATAAATTTGAGAGAGAAAAAAATTTGTCATTGTTGAGATGTCAAATTGCTCTATAGTTCTTCAGTAACTATGGATCACTTCTCTCTTTGAGTATTAGGGCTAAATGTGCCTGGATCATTTTCTTCAATAAATTATCGTCTTCTATGATTGCATAAAATAAATAGACAGATCATTAAAGGAACATTAAAAGCACTAAATAAATACTAGATGGAATTATGTATTCAATGGGAAGCTAAGCATAAGAATAATATGCATATGTATTGTTTATTTATATAGTAGTGTAAATATTATAAATGTAAATATATTTTAATGTCCATAAAGCAAGGTTCACCACCATATGGTAACATTCTCTGCTGAAAATCTGTGCTATATAAGACCAATGAGACCAATAAAGGACAACTATACATAGATCACTAGAGGTTACAGCCAATGACTGTGAAGAATATATCAGTCTGGTGTCTGCTCTTCTACTTGTAACAGTATTTAGAATAAAAATAAAAAAAAATTGAAATTATATAGATATATGTGCATTCATGCACTTTGGCTGCTAACAAAGGCAGAATAAAGTGGCCGCTTGCGCCAGTCGGCTCTTTCAGTTTTAATATAAAATGTTTAACAGTAAAACAACTTTTATTATTTGCCTGCCTTTTCATGCAATTTAGCTCGGAAAATTGTGGATTTGTTTAACTCTCAGAGCTGGAAATGTACCCTGCTGACTTGTTAAAGCTAACCATGCTACATATCTGTCTTTAGGTCCTATACTAATAATAATGATTATCATAGAGCAACCTATGACAGAAACAATGAATGGGAATATCCTAGGAGAACATATAGAGCTAATAACATCAGAGATGATAACAGCAGACACTTTGAACAGTGGAGGACCCCCACATTTAATCGTTTTGAAACTCTTAGAGAGCCAGACCCTAGAGAAGAAAGACACATTAACACCAGTTCCCTTTTTTTAGAGAAGAGCCCTCAAAAGGAGGGCACCCCAGTTGTTCCAATCAGGTCAGAAAATGAACCAAGTCAAAAGAAAAAAAGAGGCTTAGAGGAAAGAGGGGAAGGGGAGTGCTCAAACGAAGCCAAAAGGTGGAGATGAGTAAAGGACAGCAGGGAATCTTTAATCTGAGTAGCACCCCTCTGAAGGAGGAAGAAGAAAGAGTTCTTAGCCTTGGTCTTTCCTATGCCCCCACGACAAGACTAAATAAATTCAATACATACATCAATGTTAAAAAATTTGTCAGAAATTTAACTCTTAAAAGATTCTATATGAAAAGTCCTATAGACAAGCAGTTAAGTGTCCAACCTCCTGTTTTAGAGAAGTTTCAACATTCAAATTTAAAACCAAAATCAAAGTTTAATCCCATACATTCTAAAGGAAATTATCTAGACACATTTGAAAAATTAGTTCTCAGTGATATAAAAAAGTGTAATCCACCTAAGCTCAAAAAATATAATATAAGTAGGAGAGAGAGAACTATTACTGATAATCTACAACAGAATAACGAATTAACTATAAAGCCAGCCGATAAGGGTGGAGGGATAGTCCTAATGGACACCCAGAACTATCTGAAAGAGGCACATAGACTGCTTAATGATAATAGAACATATAAAAAATTAGATTTTGATCCAACCATCAAATTTACACAGACGTTAAATAAAATACTGTTGGAAGGTAAAAAATTAGGTATACTTAATTACAAAGAATTTCAGTTTTTAACCCCTTAACATCCAAGAATCCCTATCCTTTATTTTCTCCCAAAAATTCACAAGTGTCTAGTTAACCCACCGGGAAGGCCTATTATTTCAGGCATAGATTCCCTGTCAGCTAATCTTTCAAAATATGTGGATGGTTACCTCCAGAAACATGTCCAAAATTTAGACTCATATTTGAGGGACTCTACACAGGTATTAAATATCTTAAACTCACTAAAATGGGAGGATGATATGCTCCTGGCAACATGCGACGTTACATCACTATACACAGTTATTAATCATTCAAAAGGTATAGAGGCAGTTAACTCCTTTTTAACACGAGATAGTGGCATGACAGAACAACAAAGAAATTTAATCCTAAAAACTATAAGATTTATCTTGGAAAATAAATATTTTTCTTTCAATGACGATTTTTATATACAAACAGAGGGTACGGCTATGGGTACAAGGTTTGCACCTAGCTATGCCAACTTATTTATGGGAGAATGGGAGACCCATTATTTTGGGGGGGTAGCTATGGTGCAAACCTTGTAATCTACAAGAGATATATAGACGACCTTCTACTGGTATGAAAGGGACCAGAGTCTGGTCTCATATCACTCTTTGAAGATATGAATAGAAACACATATGGACTAACTTTTACCTATAATCATAGTAGAACTCTAATTACTTTTTTGGATCTGGAAATAATGACCATAAATAACCATATAGAAACAAAGACATATTTCAAGAAGGTAGACTGTAATAACTACATTCATGCCAATAGCTGTCACCTGAATACCTGGAAAGATAACATCTCCCTAGGCCAATGCTTGAGGATAAGGAAAAATTGCTCAAGACTTACAGATTTTGAACAACAGGTAGAAATATTGGCAGAAAGATTTAACTCCAGAGGGTAGAACACCGAGAATACCAAGAAGGCAATAAAAAGAGCAAGAGACACAGAAAGAGATTCCTTATTAACATATAAAGATAGAATTAAGACTGACAATGAGATATTACAAGTACCATTCATTACAGAGTATCATGCCGATTATAATCTGATAAAGAGGATCATAAAAAGGCATTGGCATATCTTAAAAGAGGACAATGTTTTGGGAGAGAAAATATCAAATACTCCTACTTTCATTTTTTTAAAAAGCCACTAACCTTAAGTCCATTTTAGCTCTGAGTGAACTGAAAAGACACAATAAGAAAATAACTATGATACAAAAAGATTTGAATGGGTCTAGACCAGTAGGGTTTTTCCCATGTTACTCCTGTAAAGCTTGCAGCCATAGTATAAAGATTAAGGATATCCAAATTAATAATTCACAAGACATTTTCCAAATAAAGTATGTGATCAGATGTACACACACATGTGTGATATATGTTTTAAAATGTACATGTAATCTTTTTTATATTGGTGAAACGAAAAGAGCCATCAGGGAAAGAATCAGAGAACATCTGAGGAATATTGAAAAAGGGGTAGAAGACACTTATTTATACAAACATTTTAGGACTGTTCATAAAGGCAAAACTAAGGATATGTTATATTGGGGAATTCAAAAAGTCAAAAAACACTGGAGAGGGGGGGATATAGAAAAAAAGCTTCTAATTAAAGAAGTGGAGTTAATTTATAAGTATGACACATTATACCTCAAAGGTCTTAATTCTGAGTTAGATTTATCACCTTTTCTTTTAGATTAAATAATTCTGCATTAACTGTTAAATTTTTCTTAGATATTCATCTACATCACTTGCACTATTTACAAAGACTCACAATTTGTGTTCACTAAAGATTATATTTATTACTACTTAGTTAATTTAATTTAGGTTCATATATTTAATTATGTTATTTTGTGTGTGTTTTTATAGGTCACACTCCCCCATATCATATTAATATAAGACAATTTAGTCACAATTATGTTTATACATATCTGTCCACCTTTTTTCACATTGCTTCCTCGAATCTAATGTATATTAGACACTTAAGATACTAGAAGTAAATATAGAATTTGTTTCTGTATAGATGATTAGTATATAAATTGAATATTTGAATATGTTCATTGTGTTATACCTGATTAAACATTGGATGTTTGAGTAATTTGACCTATAAGCAAGAACTATATTAACAGAGTATTACAAAATCAAAAAAAGAGATAGATTCCATCTTAAACCAGAATGCTGGCAATATCATCTGAAGTACAAGAGCAAAAGAGAAAAAAATTCCAACTTAAATTAAGACTTGGAAACTTGACCAATAAGGCGCAACCTGCCCGTTTAAATGAAGGATATGAGTATGGGCTAGTTATTCTTGATAAAGCTCTGTATAGAGTGAAACGCATTGAAACCAGTACCATACATTCACTTTTATTTCATGTACCTGTCATTGACATTGTTTTTATCTCAAGGACCGATCATTGCTACGTGTCAGTCAACCCGGGTTGTTTTAATGAACTTTGTATTTCATCTATCTATGGGAATAAGTTTGCGTGCGTAGCACTAAGAGCAAACTCCGGATCTAAAGTATCATCATCAAGGTCCCCGTTCACAACAAAGAGCGGTGTGACAGAATCCAAAAATATTTCTGAACAAATCTGGTTGGCCGGGCTAAGACGAGCCCCCGAAGTGTCAGCTGTGACGTCAGACGCCGAAGTCACAAGGAGCAAACACTGAGGCTACCAGACAGAAGCTCACCACGGAACACCTCTCCTCTAGAATCCTAATAAGGTACCAAACAATATACAGTTATATAGGACTGAGGTTTGCTATAAGAGCGATATGGTATGGGATCCGCTTGAATTTATATTTGGAAGTCAAGAATATCTTTTTTGCTCTGTACCAACATAGAAGTGATTATCACACACAAAGTGTTTAATCATTTCTGACGAAGCTATCTCTGTTACTAATTTGGGTCAAAGGACTTTCCAAACATCCGCTTCTTATATTTATACAATAACGGACTATTGAAGTCTTATACTCTCTGCTTTTTAGCTTTATATTACACTTTGTGTCCAGATTTAACTTACACAAATGCAGCTTTAATTTTAGTCTACATTTAGTCATGCTCTGATATAAGGGAGACGTCCCTATTTTTAAGCTTATATTGTTCTATTTGTTGTTTCATATATTAAACCCTGTATATATACAATTTTAATTTCAGTGCACCTTGTTATTTATATCTGTGCAAACATTTGGTACTAATTAGAATACTTAATTTGGGGTATTTTAAGCTTTGAGCGCCCTTACTTAAATCCACATTTGTTTGTTTGTACCATTCGAATAGAACGAAGGATCTATTCCATTGTAAGGTGTATGATATCTTATTACCTAGCGCACTAATAGATCACCACTTTCTTTACATATCTGTCCCTGCCTTTCATACTAGTATTATGACCGTGGATAACCTTGTTGTCTGCAGACTCGAGACTGGATTGGCTCCTCCAAATAAGTTGAGACGAGTGGGGATTTCCTACTATAAAACGTTTGCAGCAAACAAGATGTTAATTTAAAAAAATATTGAACAGCTTCACCGCAGTAACCTACAACTAATGTGAACCAAGAGACGCCTGTTTTTATTTTAACGTTTGTAAGTGCAATACGTTTAGTTGCGCATTAAGGATGTATTAAAAACTTTTACCGTGAGTCGTGGCTGCGCTCTCTCTTCTTTTGTGTTTGCAGTTAAAAAAATATATATTTAAACTTGGCTGACGTTATTCTATTGCAGTACAACAGAAGTGTTTTGTTATTACAAGCTGCTTACTGTCCCTCTAAGGAGCATTTAGCCAAACCTAATGCCTGTTGATGCTTGAATGATACTTAAAGGGACATAAAACATTAAATCCATTTTATATGCGTAGTTTTGAGGTTATTCCCCGCCTCCTTCTAGTCATGGGTGCCACCATGTTAAAATCTAATTTCACTACATTCCGGTGCTGACCTGTTTGCACATGTGCAGTAAGTCTCCTTCAGAATGGTGGCACCCATAATTGTAGGGGGGGTGCATGAAATGTGTTTAGTGTCACTTTAAAACATAAATATTAATCTAATAATTTTCTTGGTATCCCTAATTAGTTTTTTTTTCTTATTAGTTACAATTCTCTTTTAATTTTCTTATAAAGCAATATATATGTCTATTGAAAAAAAGCCTTTAATAAACCCTTGGTCTAGCCTTTTTTTAAATTGGATAGCTTACAGAATATTTGCAGGGAACTAATTTGTAATGTTTATTTTTGAATGTTTGATTAAATGATCCACTGTTTCCCAGATGCCTTTGCAAAAATAATAGGTGTAAAGTAAAACCTTCATACTTTGATTAATTGATTAATTAAATAATTGATTAATTAAATAATTATGAATATGTATAGAACGCCAGATTCTACTCTATTTTTTAAAGAGTTTGGTTTAAATTGTCTTGTATTTTGAAACATAACTTCTTGTAGTAATGGCAACTGTTTTAATCTAAGTGAAGTTTTGTTTTTAGTAACAAGTATTAAAGGGCCATAATTGTAAAAATAAAAAAAATGACATGCTCTAATCCGTTAAGACTATCAACCCTAGACTTATATGTATTTAACAACTGCAAAAGGGTTAAACACAGTAGAAATACTGCTCGGAACTTGCAGAGCACTGCTGGTCCTTAGCAGAAAACACTGCTGATCCAATCAGCAGCGTTAGCTCAACATCTGAGTCGTGCGACTAGCACTGCTGATTGGATCAGCATTTTTTTCAGCTCTAGACCAGCAGTGCTCTGTGTTTCCCAAGTGGAGAAACAAAAGAGTATCAATGTAGATGGTTTTATTTTTCAAGATATATTGGATAAAGAACTTACACAACAAAAGACTCATGGTTTATTTTATCATCACAATGATATTGATTAGCAATGCCAGGTATATGTACATATTTATATGTCACAGACCTGTCAACACTACGTATTCATTGCTGTAGTAAAAAAAAAAAGTTTTATTTTTTTATGCCTGGTTGATCTAGTAGCTTCACTTATTCCCATAAGAGTATTAACTTCTGAAGGCCAAATTGGACGCCACGCTGTCAGCAGCCGGGTCGGCGTGATGTTCCCAGTTACTCCTGTTTGGGGCCCCCTTTAAATGTACCTAGAGTAGGCTAACCTCCAAATGTTTGATTCCCCTTAATTGCTATTGCCATTCCCACCTACTTCATTGTACTTAACCTAGCGCCCTATGACAAACTTTATATCTCTAGTATAACTCTTTACTCTCCAGTAGAGGCTATATGCACTGTCTATCATTTCTTGGCTAGAGGATAGCAGTATAACCAATCTTAGACATCAGGGACTTTTAACTTACCACTCTAGAGCTTTTTGACTGAGGGTTCATGTGGCTTCATACAGATGCATCACCTGATACTGTATGTCACTCACCTTGACATCTATTGATATTTCTTATGTAGCCGCACTGGGCAGCTACTATTCCATGTTTGTAAAGCAGGTTACCATTGTTACGGCTAGTTTCATTTATATATCATTTATATATTGTTACTTTAGAACGTGGTTTTATTACTATATATAATAACTTTCAAAAGTTTGATCACAATAACAAATAAAATAAATAATGAGGTCTATCAGTAAGAGATCCAAAAGGGGTCTCCTATGTTGGCAACAACCTCCTATACCTAGGTCATTTGCAGTGGAGGTCCAAGAGAGGCCTCGCAGATCATCCTGGAGGTGAATAGATCATTAGGCATTAAAGGGACACTGTACCCAAAAAATTGCTTTCGTGATTCAGATTGAGCATGAAATTTTAAGCAACTTTCTAATTTACTCCTATTATCAAATTTTCTTCATTCTCTTGGTATCTTTATTTGAAATGCAAGAATGTAAGTTTATATGCCGGCCCATTTTTGGTGAACAACCTGGGTTGTCCTTGCTGATTGGTGGATAAATTCATCCACCAATAAAAAAGTGCTGTCCAGAGTACTAAAACCAAAAAAAAGCTTAGATGCCTTCTTTTCCAAATAATGATAGCAAGAGAACGAATAAAAATTGATAACAGGAGTAAATTAGAAAGTTGCTTAAAATTGCATGCTCTTTCTGAATTACAAAAGAAAAAATTTGGGTTTAGTGTCCCTTTAACCCCTTAATGACAACTGACGTACCAGGTACGTCATGCAAAAACTAACTGTTAATGACAATAGACGTACCTGGTACGTCAGTTGTCTAACAGAGTGCTGGAAGTGATCACAATCGCTTCCAGCTGCTCTGAGGGTATTGCAGTGATGCCTCGATATGGAGGCATCCTGCAATACCCCTTTACAAGCCTCCGATGCAGAGAGAGCCACTCTGTGGCCCTCTCTGCACCGGTGCCGATGGTGCCGTTGTCCGGGTGGGAGGAGGGAGCGTGTGCGCGCGTTCACGGTGCACGTGCATGGGCGTGCGTGTGCACGGGGGGGGGCGCGTGCATGTGCACGTGCGTACATTAGCCACACTGACACCAATGAAGGCAGGAAGGGGAAAAAAAAGTTCTTTGTTTTTTTTTTACATATAAAAGGATCTGGGAGGGGGAGGGGGTATTGTGGGGGGGCTGCTACACTACAGAAATAATAAAAAAATAAAAAAAAGTTATAAATAAAATTAAAATAATTTGGTTTGTGGGGCCAAACTGGGTACTGGCAGACAGCTGCCAGTACCCAAGATGGCGGTAATTAGGTAGGGGAGAGGGTTAGAGATCTTTAGGGGGGGATCAGGGAGGTTGGTGCTAAGGCAGGGGTCCATCAGGGGTCCATCCCAACTAAAATATTTTATTATTTATTTTTAAAAAAAAAAAAAAAAACTCTTTTATTTAGTACTGGCAGACTTTCTGCCAGTACTTAAGATGGCGGGAACAATTGTGGGGTGGGGGAGGGAAGAGAGCTGTTTGGGAGGGATCAGGGGGTGGGATGTGTCAGGTGGGAGGCTGATCTCTAAAATTAACCCTGCAAGCTCCCTACAAGCTACCTAATTTAACCCCTTCACTGCTGGGCATAATTCACGTGTGGTGTGCAGCAGCATTTAGCGGCCTTCTAATTACCAAAAAGCAACGCCAAAGCCATATAAGTCTGCTATTTCTGAACAAAGGGGATCCCAGAGAAGCTTTTACAACAATTTCTGCCATAATAGCACAAGCTGTTTGTAAATAATTTCAGTGAGAAACCTAAAATTGTGAAAAATTTAAAGTTTTTTTTTTATTTGCTCGCATTTGGCGGGGAAATGGTGGCATAAAATATACCAAAATGGGCCTAGATCAATACTTGGGGTTGTCTACTACATTACACTAAAGCTAAAATTAACCCTACAAGCTCCCTACAAGCTCCCTAATTAACCCCTTCACTCCTGGGCATAAAACACGTGTGGTGCGCAGCAGCATTTAGCAGCCTTCTAATTACCAAAAAGCAACCACAAAGCCATATAAGTCTGTTATTTCTGAAAAAGGGGATCCCAGAGAAGCATTTACAACTATTTGTGCCATAATTGCAGAAGCTGTTTGTAAATAATTTCAGTGAGAAACCTAAAGTTTGTGATAAAATTTGTGAAAAAGTGAACTTTTTTTTTTTTTTTTATCGCATTTGGCGGTGAAATGGTGGCATGAAATATGGGCCTAGATCAATACTTTGGGATGTCTTCTAAAACAAAATATATACATGTCAAGGGATATTCAGGTATTCCTGACAGATATCAGGGTTCCAAAGTAACTAGCGCTAATTTTGAAAAAAAGTGGTTTGGAAATAGCAAAATGCTACTTGTATTTATTGCCCTATAACTTGCAAAAAAAGCAAAGAACGTGTAAACATTGGGTATTTCTAAACTCAGGACAAAATTTATAAACTATTTAGCATCTGTGTTTTTTGGTGGTTGTAGATATGTAACAGATTTTGGGGGTCAAAGTTAGAAAAAGTGTGTTTTTTTCCATTTTTTTCCTCATATTTTATCATTTTTTTTTTAGTAAATTATAAGATATGATGAAAATAATGGTATCTTTAGAAAGTCCATTTAATGACGAGAAAAACAGTATATAATATGTGTGGGTACAGTAAATGAGTAAGAGGAAAATTACAGCTAAACACAAACACTGCAGAAATGTAAAAATAGCCATTGTCATTAAGGGTAAGAAAATCGAAAAATGGTCCGGTCATTAAGGGGTTAAGCTTACATAATGGGTCTTTTCGTTTCAGAAATTTGCTTTGTGAATGTAATATTATATGCATTGCCTGTATCGTGATTCTTTTGTTATGTCACAATGACCAATCTTTTTTATGTATGCCTTTTTTGATTCTCAAATAAAAAAATGAAAAAAATAGTATATTAATATAACAGTGCTGGTTATGCAAAACCGAGGAATGGTAAATAAAGGGATTATCTATCTTTTTAAACAATTACATTTTAGGTAGTCTAGAACTGAATCAATTATTGGTAGTCTATAACTGAGTCAATGATTGGTAGTATATAACTCAGTCAGTGATGGGTAGTCTATAACTGAGTCACTGATGGGCTAGTCTATAGCATAGTCACTGATGGGTAGTCTATTACTCATTCAGTGATGGGTATTCTATTACTCATTCAGTGATGGGTATTCTATAACTGAATCAGTAATGGGTAGTCTATAACTGAGCAATTGATAGGTAGTCTATAACTGAATCAATTATTGGTACTCTATAACTAAGTCACTGATGGGTAGTCTATAATTGAATCACTGATCGGTAGTCTATAACAGAGCAACTGATGGGTGGTCTATAACTGAATCAATTATGGGTACTCTATAACTCAGTCACTGATTGGAAGTCTATAACTGAATCAATGATTGGTAATCTATACCTGAATCCCTGATGGGTAGTCTATAACTGAATCAGTGATGGATAGTCTGTAACTGAGCAACTGATGTGTATCCTATAACTGAGTCACTGATGGGTAGTCTATAATTGAATTTGTGATGGGTAGTCTGTAACTCAGTCAGTGATGAGTTGTCTGTAACTGAGTCACTGATGGGTAGTCTATAACTCAGTCAGTGATGGGTAGTATATAACTGAGTCACTAAAAGGTAGTGTGTAACAGTGTCAGTGATTAGTAGTTTATAATTAAGTCAGTGATGGGTAGTATATAACTGAGTCACTGATGGATAGTCTATATCTTAGTAATTGATGGGTAGTCTATAAATCAGTCAGTTATGGGTAGTCTATAACTGAGTCAGTGATGGGTAGTCTTTTACTCATTAATTGATAGTCTATAACTGAGTCACTGATGGGTAGTCTATAACTTAGTCACTGATGGGTAGTATATTACTCATTCAGTGAACGGTAGTCTGTTGCTGAGACAGTGATGGGTAGTCTTTTACTGAGTCAGTGATGAGCAGTCTATAACTGAGCAACTGATGGGTAGTCTATAACTGCTTTAGTGATGGGTAGTCTATAACTTAGTCACTGATGGGTAGTCTATTACTCAGTCACTGATGGGTAGTCTATAACTGTGTCAGTGATGGGTAGTCTTTAAGTGAGTCAGTGATTGGTAGTCTGTAACTGAGTCACTGATGGATAGTCTGTAACTGAGTAACTGATGGGTAGTCTGTAACTGAATCACAGATAAGTAGTCTGTAACTGAGTAACTGATGGGTAGTCTGTAACTGAGCCACTGATGGGTAGTCTCTAACTGAGTCACTGATGGGTAGTCTATAACTGAGTCAGTGATGGGTAGTCTTTAACTGAGTCACTGATGGATAGTCTTTAACTGAGTCAGTGATAGGTAGTCTGTAACTGAGTCACTGATGGGTAGTCTATAGCTGCATCAGTGATGGGTAGTCTATAACTGAATCAGTAAGGGGTAGTCTATAACTGAGCAACTGATTGCAAGTCTATAACTGAATCAATGATTGGTAATCTATACCTGAGTCCCTAATGGATAATCTATAACTGATTTCCTGATGGGTAGTCTATAACTGAATCAGTGATGGATAGTCTGTAACTGAGCAACTCATGTGTAGTATATAACTGAGTCACTGATGGGTAGTCTATAATTGCATTTGTGATGGGTAGTCTGTAACTCAGTCACTGATGGGTAGTCTATTACTCATTCAGTAATGGATAGTCTATAACTGAGTCACTGATGGATAGTCTGTAACTGAGTATCTGATGGGTAGTCTGTAACTGAGTCACGGATGGGTAGTCTATAACTGAGTCAGTGATAGGTAGTCTATAACTGAATCAATGATTGGTAGTCTATTACTCAGTCACTGATGGGTAGTCTATAACTGCATCAGTGATGGGTAGTCTATAACTGAATCAGTAATGGGTAGTCCATAGCTCAGTAAGTAATGGGTAGTCTATAACTCGGTCAGTGATGGGTAGTCTATAATGGAGTCAATAATGCGTAGTCTATAAATCAATCAGTTATGGATAGTCTATAATAGTCACTGATGGATAGTCTGTAACTGAGTCAGTGATGGGTAGTCTATTACTAAATCAGTAATGGGTAGTCTATAATTGAGCAACTGATGGACAGTCTATAATTGAATTTGTGATGGGTAGTCTGTAACTGAGTCTTATGGGTAGTCTATAACTTAGTGATGGGTAGTATATAACTGAGTCACTGATGGGTAGTCTATAACTAAGTCAGTGATGGGTAGTTTGTTACTGAGTCAGTGATGGGTAGTCTATAACTCATTCAGTGATGGGTAGTTTATAACTGAGTCAGTGATGGGTAGTCTATAGCTCAGTAAGTTATGGGTAGTCTATAGCTCAGTAAGTTATGGGTTGTCTATAACTCAATCAGTGATGGGTAGTCTATAATGAAGTCAATAATGTGTAGTCTATAAATCTGTCAGTTATGGTTAGTCTATAACTTAGTCACTAATGGGTAGTCTTAACTGAGTCACTGATGGGTAGTCTATAACTGAGTCACTTATGGGTAGTCTATTACTCATTCAGTGATGGGGAGTCTATAACTGAGTCACTGTTGGTTAGTCTTTAACTGAGTTACTGATGGGTAGTCCATAAATGAATCAATTATTGGTAGTCTATAACTCAGTCACGAATTGCAAATCTGTAACTGAATCAGTGATTGGTAATCTATACCTGAGTCCCTGATGGGTAATCTATAACTGATTCCCTGATGGGTAGTCTATAACTGAATCAGTGATAGATAGTCTGTAACTGAGCAACTGATGGGTAGTCTATAACTGAATCAGTGATGGATAGTCTGTAACTGAGCAACTGATAGGTAGTCTATAATTGAATTTGTGATGGGTAGTCTGTAACTCAGTCACTGATGGGTAGTCTATTACTCATTCAGTGATGGGTAGTCTATAACTGAATCACTGATGGGTAGTCTATAACTGAATCACTGATGGGTAGTCTATAACTGAGTCAGTGATAGGTAGTCTATTACTCAGTCACTGATGGGTAGTATATAACTGAATCAATGATTGGTAGTCTATTACTCAGTCACTGATGGGTAGTCTATAACTGCATCAGTGATGTGTAGTCTATAACTGAATCAGTAATGGGTAGTCTATAACTGAGCAACTGATTGCAAGTCTATAACTGAATCAATGATTGGTAATCTATACCTGAGTCCCTGATGGGTAATCTATAACTGATTTCCTGATGAGTAGTCTATAACTAAATCACTGATGGATAGTCTGTAACTGAGCAACTGATGTGTAGTGTATAACTGAGTCACTGATGGGTAGTCTGTAACTAAGTCACTGATGGGTAGTCTATAACTGAGTCAGTGATAGGTAGTTTATAACTGAGTGATTGATAGGTAGTCTATTTTCTTTCATGTAATTGGCAAGAGTCTATGAGCTAGTGACATATGGGATATACAATCCTATCAGGAGGGGCAAAGTTTCCGAAACCTCAAAATTCCTATAAATACACCCCTCACCACACCCACAATTCAGTTTTACAAACTTTGCCTCCTATGGAGGTGGTGAAGTAAGTTTGTGCTAAGATTTCTACGTTGATATGCGCTTCTCAGCATTTTGAAGCCCGTTTCCTCTCAGAGTACAGTGAATGTCAGAGGGATGTGAAGGGAGTATCACCTATTGATTGCAATAATTTTCCTCACGGGGATCTATTTCATAGGTTCTCTGTTATCGGTCATAGAGATTCATCTCCTACCTCCATTTTCAGATCGACGATATACTTTCATATTCCATTACCTCTACTGATAACTGTTTCAGTACTGGTTTGGCTATCTGCTATATGTGGAGGGGTGTCTTATGGTAAGTATGTTTTCATTACTTAAGACACTCTCAGCTATGGTTTGGCACTTTATGTATTTATGTAAAGTTCTAAATATATGTATTGTACTCATATTTGCCATGATTCAGGCTTCAGTATATTTCCTTTTGCAGACTGTCCGTTTCATATCTGGAAAAATGCATTTTTTAGGAAAATTTATTTCTTACCTGGGGTATAGTCTTTTTTCAATTGACTGTCATTTTCAAATTTGCGGGCAGAATTAGACTCGCGAGGGCACAAAATGCTAAAGTTTATTGCGTCATTCTTGGCGCAAGATTTTTTTTTGGCACAAAGTTACGTTCATTGACGCAAATTCGTCATTTCCGGTGTCTTAGTTGGCGCTGGGTCCTTTCACAAGGTTGCTATGACGCGAGTGTGTCGTTTCCGGACATTTTCATTATTTAAGACCCCATTCTTTTTTGCCTCCTGCCTTTTTTTCTATGTCAGAGGGCTATGCTGTTTGCATTTTTTCCCATTCCTGAAGCTGCCATATAAGGAAATTGATAATTTTACTTTATATGTTGTTTTTTTTCTCTTACATTTGCAAGATGTCTCAATCTGATCCTGTCTCAAAAATCACTGTTGGAACCCTGGGGCCTGATAACAGTTCTAACAAATCTAAGTGCATTTGTTAAACTTGAGGAGGTTATACCGCCAGCTGTGGTTTGTAATAGTTGTCATGATAAACTTTTATATGCAGAGAATGTATCCATCAGTAGTAGTTCATTACCTGTTGCTGTTCCCTCAACATCTAATGCACAAGATATACCTGTAAATTTTAAAGAATTTATTTCTGGTTCTATTCAGAAGGCTTTGTCTGCCATTCCGCCTTCTAATAAACGTAAAAGGTCTTTTAAAACTTCTCATAAGGTTGATGAAATTTCAAATGACCAGCAACATACTGAATTATCCTTCTCTGATGATGATCTATCTGATTCAGAAGATCCTGCCTCAGATATTGACACTGACAAATCCTCTTATTTATTTAAAATTGAGTATTTTCGTTCTTTGTTAAAAGAAGTGTTGATTACATTAGATATGGAGGAAACTAGTCCTCTTGATATTAAAACTAGTAAATGTTTAAATTCTGTTTATAAACCTCCTGTGGTTATTCCAGAGGTTTTTCCAGTTCCTGATGCTATTTCTGATATGATTTCTAAGGAATGGAATAAGCCTGGTACTTATTTTATTCCTTCTTCAAGGTTTAATAAATTGTATCCTTTGCCAGCAGTTAGATTGGAGTTTTGGGAAAAGATCCCCAAAAAGTTGATGGGGCTATCTCTACTCTTGCTAAACGTACTACTATTCCTACGGAGGATAGTACTTCTTTTAAAGATCCTTTAGATAGGAAACTTGAATCTTATCTAAGGAAAGCTTATTTATATTCAGGTCATCTTCTTAGGCCTGCAATTTCTTTGGTTGATGTTGCAGCTGCTTCAACTTTTTGGTTAGAAACTTTAGCGCAACAAGTATCGGATCATGATTTGTCTAGCATTGTTAAGTTGATTCAACATGCTAATAATTTCATTTGTGATGCCATTTTTGATACCATCAAAATTGATGTTAAATCTATGTATTTAGCTATTTTAGCTAGAAGAGCTTTGTGGCTCAAATCTTGGAATGCTGATATGACTTCTAAGTCCAGATTGCTATCTCTTTCTTTCCAAGGTAATAAATTATTTGGTCCTCAGTTAGATTCAATAATTTCAACTGTCACTGGGGGGAAGGGAGTTTTTTTGCCTCAGGATAAAAGACCTAAGGTTAAATCTAAAGCTTCTAACCGTTTTCGTTACTTTCGACAAAATAAGGAACAGAAACCTAATCCTTCTTCCAAGGAATCTGCTTCCAAGCCATTTAAGAGATCAAAACCAGCCCCCAAGTCTGCATGAAGGTGCGTCCCTTATTCCAGCTCAGCTGGTAGGGGGTTGATTAAAATTTTTCAAAGATGTTTGGATCAATTCTGTCCAAAATCATTGGATTCAGAGTATTGTCTCTCAGGGGTACAGAATAGGATTCAGAGTAAGACCGCCTGTGAGAAGATTTTTTCTCTCACGCATTCTGGCAAACCCAGTAAAGGCTCAGGCTTTCCTAAAGTGTATTTCAGACCTGGAGTTATCAGGGGTAATCATGCCAGTTCCGTTTCAGGAACAGGGTCTGTGGTTTTATTCAAATCTATTCATTGTCCCAAAGAAAGAAAATTCATTCAGACCAGTTTTGGATCTAAAGATTTTGAATCGATATGTAAGAGTACCAACTTTCAAAATGGTAACTATAAGGACTATTCTACCTTTTGTTCAGCAAGGGCATAATATGTCCACAATAGACTTACAGGATGCATATCTTCATATTATGATTCATCCAGATCACTATCAGTTCCTGAGATTCTATGTTCTAGACAAGCATTACCAATTTGTTGCTCTTCCTTTTGGCCTAGCGACAGCTCCAAGAATCTTTTCAAAGGTTCTAGAGCGGGATATTGTGGTATTTCCTTATTTGGACAATATCTTGGTACTCGCTCAGTCTTTATGTTCTGCAGAATCTCACACGAATCAACTAGTGTTGTTTCTTCGAAGACATGGTTGGAGGATCAATTTACCAAAAAGTTCTTTGATTCCTCAGACAAAGGTAACCTTTTTAGGTTTCCAGATAGATTCAGTGTCCATGACATTGTCTCTAACAGACAAGAGACGTTTGAAATTGGTTGCCGCCTGTCGGAACCTTCAGTCTCAGTCATTCCCTTCAGTAGCTATGTACATGGAAGTTTTAGGTCTCATGACTGCAGCATCGGACGCAATCCCCTTTGCTCGTTTTCATATGAGACCTCTCCAGCTTTGTATGCTTAACCAGTGGTGCAGGGATTATACAAGGATATCACAATTAATATCCTTAAATCCCAATGTTCAACTTTCTCTAACTTGGTGGTTAGATCACCATCGTATAATTTTAGGGGCCTCTTTCGTTCGGCCAACCTGGACTGTGATCACATACAGATGCGAGTCTTTCAGGTTGGGGAGCTGTTTGGGGATCTCTGACAGCATAAGGGGTTTGGAAATCTCAAGAGGCGAGATTACCAATCAATATTTTGGAACTCCATGCGATTCTCAGGGCTCTTCAGTTTTTTGGCCTCTGTTGAAGAGAGAACCGTTCATTTGTTTTCAGACAGACAATATCAAACTGTGGCATATGTCAATCATCAGGGTGGGACTCACAGTCCTCAAGCTATGAAAGAAGTATCTTGGATACTTGCTTGGGTGGAATCCAGTTCCTGTCTAATTTCTGCAGTTCATATCCCAGGTATAGACAATTGGGAAGCGGATTACCTCAGTCGTCAGACTTTACATCCGGGAGAATGGTCTCTCCACCCAGATGTGTTTTCTCAAATTGTTCAGATGTGGGGACTTCCAGAAATCGATCTGATGGCATCTCATCTAAACAAAAAACTTCCCAGGTACCTGTCCAGGTCCAGGGATCCTCAGGCGGAAGCAGTGGCTGCATTGTCACTTCCTTGGTGTTATCAACCTGCTTATATTTTCCCACCTCTAGTTCTTCTTCCAAGAGTGATCTCCAAAATCATCATGGAGCAATCGTTTGTGCTGCTGGTGGCTCCAGCATGGCCTCACAGGTTTTGGTATGTGGATCTTGTTCGGATATCCAGTTGCCAACCTTGGCCACTTCCATTAAGGCCAGACCTTTTATCTCAAGGTCCGTTTTTCCATCAGGATCTCAAATCATTAAATTTGAAGGTATTGGAAATTGAACACTTAGTGCTTAGTCATAGAGGTTTCTCTGACTCAGTGATTAATACTATTATTAGTATTATTATCGAGTTTGGAAGACTTACATTTCATGGTGTTCTTCTCATAAGTTATCTTGGCATTCTTTTAGAATTCCTAGAATTTTACAGTTTCTTCAGGATGGTTTGGATAAAGGTTTGTCTGCAAGTTCCTTGAAAGGACAAATCTCTGCTCTTTCTGTTTTATTTCACAGAAAGATTGCTAAACTTCCTGATATTCATTGTTTTGTGCAGGCTTTGGTTCGTATCAAGCCTGTCATTAAGTCAATCTCTCCTCCTTGGAGTCTTAATTTAGTTTTGAAGGCTTTACAGGCTCCTCCGTTTGAGCCTATGCATTCTTTGGACATTAAACTACTTTCTTGGAAAGTGTTGTTTCCTTTGGCCATCTCTTCTGCTAGAAGAGTTTCTGAAATATCCGCTCTCTCTTGTGAATCTCCTTTTCTGATTTTTTATCAGGATAATGCGGTTTTGCGTACTTCATTTAAATTCTTACCTAAGGTTGTGAATTCTAACAACATTAATAGAGAAATTGTTGTCCCTTCCTTGTGTCCTAATCCTAAGAATTCTTTGGAGAGATCTTTACATTCTTTGGATGTGGTAAGAGCTTTAAAATATTATGTTGAAGCTACTAAAGATTTCAGGAAGACTTCTAGTCTATTTGTTATATTTTCTGGTTCTAGGAAAGGTCAGAAGGCTTCTGCTGTTTCCTTGGCTTTGTGGTTAAAGCTTTTGATTCATCAACCTTATTTGGAGTCGGGTCAAGCCCCGACTCAGAGAATTACAGCTCATTCTACTAGATCAGTCTCCACTTCGTGGGCTTTTAAGAATGAAGCTTCAGTTGATCAGATTTGCAAAGCAGCATCTTGGTCTTCTTTGCATACATTTACTAAATTCTACCGTTTTGATGTATTTGCTTCTTCGGAAGCAGTTTTTGGTAGAAAAGTTCTTCAGGCAGCTGTTTCAGTTTGATTCTTCTTCTTATGTTTTAAGTTTTTCTTTTCATTTATGAGAATAAACTTATATTTTGGGTTGTGTATTAATTTTTTTCAGCGAAAAATGTCTGTTTTTGTTTTATCCCTCCCTCTCTAGTGACTCTTGCGTGGAGTTCCACATCTTGGGTATTGCTATCCCATACGTCACTAGCTCATGGACTCTTGCCAATATGAAAGAAATGAATTTTTCAGGTAAGTTCTTACATAAATTATGTTATTCAGTCACTGATGGGTAATCTATAACTGAATCAATGATTGGTAGTCTATTACTCAGTGGAACAAACACAAATAGAACTAAACCACTCTCTATGTGTTAAAGCAACTTAAAAGAAAAGATCTCTGCAATCTCCTCAAAAATAATTAGAATAAACAAAAAGAAGCGCTAAAAGCAAAAACACATCAACAGTTGGATAAACAAAATATCAGAAATGTATTTCTATAAAATATATAATAAAATAATAGCACATATTCAGCCACCGGTGGTAAATAATAGGTAGATATGGTGTTATAACCTATGATTCTATAAAGCTATATGCGCATATGATAACCAATAAATAGACTCTTAGAAAAAAGACATATATAAAAAGTAATGATGTATAAAAATGTGTAAAAATGTAAAATATAATGCCAATCTCCTCAATAGGTATTTCACAAAACTCTGTTTGATAATAATTCCAGATTATCCAAAAGAAGGATACATTGTTCCTTAAATGGTAAAACTATGTGTCAATAGTATCGCTTTCAGCGGGCATAAAAAGTCATATATGTATCAGTTCGTAGAGATAGGAAAAAAGCCACAGTGTGGTTTTAAATATTCAGTGTAGTTTTCCTTCGTGCCAGGTAATATTCAGAAAAGGCTATAGATCTTTCTTATCCCACAAACATACCACCTTTAACGGCTAGTTTTAACCTCCCAGTACCTTACGAAGACCGATGTAGCGACGTGCGCCTCGTGTGAGTATCTCACTTGATTCCGGGGTTCAGTTCTCTGGTGTTACCTGGCTAGAGATTAGCCAATCACGGGTAGTTTTTTCGCTTTTCAAACTCCGTGATGATGCCTGTGCGTGATAATGCCTGTAATGATTCCAATGTAGAATGTCCTCCCTTCTTCTTCATAGAGCACTCTATATCAAGAGATCAGTGAATATGTAGAGTTTCAACAAGTCTCATCTACGCGTTTCAGCTTCCTTGGAAGCCTTTATCAAGATGACTTGTTTAATCTAAGGCTCGCTTTTATAGCCCAGCATTTTTGTTGTTGGGGGAGTGGTTACAACATGAGTTTCAGATTAGTTCATCAAAGTAGCATAATATTGGAGTCTTCGTAAGGTACTGGGAGGTTAAAACTAGCCGTTAAAAGTGGTATGTTTGTGGGGTAAGAAAGATCTATAGCCTTTTCTGAATATTACCTGGCACAAAGGAAAACTCCACCGAATATTTAAAACCACGCTTTTTTCCAATCTCTATGAACTGATACATATATGACTTTTTATGCCCGCTGAAAGCGATACTATTGACACATAGTTTTACCATTTAAGGAACAATGTATCCTTCTTTTGGATAATCTGGAATTATTATCAAACGGAGTTTTGTGAAATACCTATTGAGAAGATTGGCATTACTTTTTACATTTTTACACATTTTTATACATCGCTACTTTTTATATATGTCTTTTTTCTAAGAGTCTATTTATTGGTTATCATATGCGCATATAGCTGTATAGAATCGTAGGTTATAACACCATATCTACCTGTTATTTACCACCGGTGGCTGAATATGTGAATTCTATTATTTTATTATATATTGTATAGAATTAAATTTCTGATATTTTGTTTATCCAACTGGTTGATGTGTTTTTGCTTTTAGTGCTTCTTTTTATTTATTCTAGTCTATTACTCAGTCACTAATGGGTAGTCTATAACTGAGTCCCTGATGAGTAGTCTATAACTGAATCAGTAATGGGTAGTCTATAACTGAATCAGTAATGGGTAGTCTATAACTGAGTCACTGATGGGTAGTCTATAACTGAATCAGTAATGGGTAGTCTATAACTGAGTCACTGATGGGTAGTCTATAACTGAATCAGTAATGGGTAGTCTATAACTGAGCAACTGATTGCAAGTCTATAACTGAATTAATGATTGGTAATCTATACCTGAGTCCCTGATGGGTAATCTATAACTGATTTCCTGATGGATAGTCTGTAACTGAGCAACTGATGTGTAGTATATAACTGAGTCACTGATGGGTAGTCTATAATTTAATTTGTAATGGGTAGTCTGTAACTCAGTCACTGATGGGTAGTCTATTACTCATTCAGTGATGGGTAGTCTATAACTGAGTCTCTGATGGGTAGTCTGTAACTGAGTCACTGATGGGTAGTCTGTAACTGAATCACTGATGGGTAGTCTATACCTGAGTCAGTGATAGGTAGTCTATAACTGAATCAATGATTGATAGTCTATAACTGAATCAATGATTGCTAGTCTATTACTCAGTCACTGATGGGTAGTCTATTACTCATTCAGTGATGGGTAGTCTATAACTGAGTCTCTGATGGATAGTCTGTAACTGAGTAACTGATGTGTAGTCTGTAACTGAGTCACTGATGGGTAGTCTGTAACTGAGTCACTGATGGGTAGTCTGTAACTGAGTCACTGATGGGTAGTCTATAACTGAGTCAGTGATAGGTAGTCTATAACTGAATCAATGATTGATAGTCTATAACTGAATCAATGATTGCTAGTCTATTACTCAGTCACTGATAGGTAGTCTATAACTGCATCAGTGATGGGTAGTCTATAACTGAATCAGTAATGGGTAGTCCATAGCTCAGTCAGTGATGGGTAGTCTATAAATGAGTCAATAAAGCGTAGTCTATAAATCAGTCAGTTATGGTTAGTCTATAACTTAGTCACTGATGGATTATCTGTGACTGAGTCAGTGATGATTACTCATTCAGTGAAGGGTAGTCTATTACTGAATCAGTAATGGGTAGTCTATAATTCAGCAACTGATGGGTAGTCTGTCATTGAATTTGTGATGGGTAGTCTGTAACTGAGTCTCTTATGGGTAGTCTATAACTCAGTCAGTGATTTGTAGTATATAACTGAGTCAGTGATGGTCAGTCTATAACTGAGTCACTGATGAGTAGTCTATAACTCAGTCACTGATTGCAAGTCTGTAACTGATTCAGTGATAGATAGTCTGTAACTGAGTAACTGATGTGTAGTCTATAACTGAGTCACTGATGGGTAGTCTATCATTTAATTTGTGATGGGTAGTCTGTAACTGAGTCAGTGATGGGTAGTCTCTTACTCATTCAGTGAAGGGTAGTCTATTACTGAATCAGTAATGAGTAGTCTATAATTGAGCAACTGATGGGTAGTCTATAATTGAATTTGTGATGGGTAGTCTGTAACTGAGTCTCTTATGGGTAGTCTATAACTCAGTCAGTGATGGGTAGTATATAACCGAGTCACTGATGGGTAGTCTATAACTAAGTCAGTGATGGGTAGTCTATAACTGAGTCACTGAGAGGTAGTCTATAACTGAGTCACTGATGGGGTAGTCTATAACTGATTCACTGATGGGCTAGTCTATAACTTAGTCACTGATGGGTATTGTTTTACTCATTCAGTGATGGGTAGTCTATAACTGAGTCACTGTTGGTTAGTCTTTAACTGACTGTGTAGTATATAACTGAGTCGCTGATGGGTAGTGTGTAACTGAGTCAGTGATGGGTAATCTATAACTCATTCAGTGATGGGTAGTATATAACGGAGTCACTGATGGATAGTCTAACTGAGTAACTGATGGGTAGTCTGTAACTGAGTCACTGATGGGTAGTCTATAACTGAGTCAGTGATGGGTAGTCTATTACTCATTCAGTGAAGGGTAGTCTATTACTGAATCAATAATGGGTAGTCTATAATTGAGCAACTGATGGGTAGTCTATAATTGAATTTGTGATGGGTAGTCTGTAACTGAGTCTCTTATGGGTAGTCTATAACTAAGTCAGTGATGGGTAGTCTATAACTGAGTCTATGAAGGGTAGTCTATTACTCATTCAGTGATGGGTAGTCTATAACTGATTCACTGATGGGTAGTCTATAACTGATTCACTGATGGGCTAGTCTATAACTTAGTCACTGATGGGTAGTCTTTTACTCATTCAGTGATGGGTAGTCTATAACTGAGTCACTGATGGGTAGTCTATAACTGAATCAGTAATAGGTAGTCTTTAACTGAGCGACTGATGGGTAGTCTATAAATGAATTAATTATTTGTAGTCTATAACTCAGTCACTGATTGCAAGTCTATAACTGAATAAATGATTGGTAATCTATACCTGAGTCCCTGGTGGGTAGTCTATAACTGATTCCCTGATGGGTAGTCTATAACTGAGTCAGTGATGGGTAGTCTAAAAGTCAATCAGTGATGTGTAGTCTGTAACTGAGTAACTGGTGGGTAGTCTATAACTGAATTTGTGATGGATAGTCTGTAACTGAGTCTCTTATGGGTAGTCTATAACTAAGTCAGTGATGGGTAGTCTATAACTGAGTCACTGATGGGCTAGTCTATAACTAAGTCACTGATGGGTAGTCTATAACTGAGTCACTGATGGGTAGTCTTACTATAACTGAATCAGTAATGGGTAGTCTTTAACTGAGCGACTGATGGGTAGTCTATAAATTAATTAATTATTTGTAGTCTATAACTCAGTCACTGATTGCAAGTCTATAACTGAATAAATGATTGGTAATCTATACCTGAGTCCCTGGTGGGTAGTCTATAACTGATTCCCTGATGGGTAGTCTATAACTGAGTCAGTGATGGGTAGTCTAAAAGTCAATCAGTGATGTGTAGTCTGTAACTGAGTAACTGGTGGGTAGTCTATAACTGAATTTGTGATGGATAGTCTGTAACTGAGTCTCTTATGGGTAGTCTATAACTAAGTCAGTGATGGGTAGTCTATAACTGAGTCACTGATGGGCTAGTCTATAACTAAGTCACTGATGGGGTAGTCTATAACTGATTCACTGATGGGCTAGTCTATAACTTAGTCACTGATGGGTATTGTTTTACTCATTCAGTGATGGGTAGTCTATAAATGAGTCACTGTTGGTTAGTCTTTAACTGACTGTGTAGTATATAACTGAGTCGCTGATGGGTAGTGTGTAACTGAGTCAGTGATGGGTAGTCTATAACTCATTCAGTGATGGGTAGTATATAACGGAGTCACTGATGGATAGTCTAACTGAGTAACTGATGGGTAGTCTGTAACTGAGTCACTGATGGGTAGTCTGTAACTGAGTCACTGATGGGTAGTCTATAACTGAGTCAGTGATGGGTAGTCTATTACTCATTCAGTGAAGGGTAGTCTATTACTGAATCAATAATGGGTAGTCTATAATTGAGCAACTGATGGGTAGTCTATAATTGAATTTGTGATGGGTAGTCTGTAACTGAGTCTCTTATGGGTAGTCTATAACTAAGTCAGTGATGGGTAGTCTATAACTGAGTCTATGAAGGGTAGTCTATTACTCATTCAGTGATGGGTAGTCTATAACTGATTCACTGATGGTTAGTCTATAACTGATTCACTGATGGGCTAGTCTATAACTTAGTCACTGATGGGTAGTCTTTTACTCATTCAGTGATGGGTAGTCTATAACTGAGTCACTGATGGGTAGTCTATAACTGAATCAGTAATGGGTAGTCTTTAACTGAGCGACTGATGGGTAGTCTATAAATGAATTAATTATTTGTAGTCTATAACTCAGTCACTGATTGCAAGTCTATAACTGAATAAATGATTGGTAATCTATACCTGAGTCCCTGGTGGGTAGTCTATAACTGATTCCCTGATGGGTAGTCTATAACTGAGTCAGTGATGGGTAGTCTAAAAGTCAATCAGTGATGTGTAGTCTGTAACTGAGTAACTGGTGGGTAGTCTATAACTGAATTTGTGATGGATAGTCTGTAACTGAGTCTCTTATGGGTAGTCTATAACTAAGTCAGTGATGGGTAGTCTATAACTGAGTCACTGATGGGCTAGTCTATAACTAAGTCACTGATGGGTAGTCTATAACTGAGTCACTGATGGGTAGTCTTACTATAACTGAATCAGTAATGGGTAGTCTTTAACTGAGTGACTGATGGGTAGTCTATAAATGAATTAATTATTGGTAGTCTATAACTCAGTCACTGATTGCAAGTCTATAACTGAATCAATGATTGGTAATCTATACCTAAGTCCCTGATGGGTAGTCTATAACTGATTCCCTGATGGGTAGTCTATAACTGAGTCAGTGATGGGTAGTCTATAAGTCATTCAGTGATGTGTAGTCTGTAACTGAGTAACTGATGGGTAGTCTGTAACTAAGTAACTGATGGGTAGTCTATACATTAATCAATTATTGGTAGTCTATAACTCAGTCACTGGATAGGATCCTTTTGGCACCTGGACAGCTTCTGGTAGGGATGGAGTCAGCGTATGTGTGCTGGCGCAGTGCTTGGATTGTAGAGAGCGCCAAACATCTCACCCCTGTTGCTCAAATCCGTAGGAGGTGGAAAGATCACACGTGTGGATGTAGGACCGGAACAGGTCTGAGCACTGGGAAAGCTGTCTAAGCCAAATGGTTCGGTAAGCTGAGCCACTTCCATCCTGTAACGGAGGATTGTACAGAGGACTGTACCAAGGAAGATCGACGAAATTCCAGCTATAAGAGACTAGAGTGTCTGTCGACCTACCGCAAGATGTTCGCCTAAGGTGGCGTGGTCAAGGTATAAGTGATACGTGGATATCCACCGCACGGATGTAAAGTAAGAGAAACTATTTACAAGTGTAACAAGGGTGTGTTGGAGGAGAAAGGAGCACACCCCTGAATATCTCTGAGGCCGGCTGAGAGCAGAGGCTGTATGGAGAGTATTCTAAATCTCTGCTGATTACTAACAAGTAAAGTTAAGAAGAGCAATGTATAAATTGCCAAGGAAAAAACATTTTTAAACTGCAAGGATAAAAAAAACACGCTGTATTTGTGGGCTTGTGTTGATTAAAAGAACTGAATTGTGGAAGATTGATCTATAAAATAGCTCCTAAGTTGGAGGAAAACAGCTTAGAAATTTGTTTAAGTATAAAGTGCCTGGGACAGGACTTTCTGTGTACTGCTGGTAATAACTTTATTTGTGGGCTTTTTTTGATTAAAATAACTGAATTGGGGAAGATTGATCTATAACATAGCTCCTAAGTTGGAGGAAATAGCTTAGAAATGTGTTTAAGTATAAAGTTCCTGGGACAGGATTTTCGGTGTACTGCTAATAATAACTGTGTTACAACACCTGAGTTTTTGTTTAAAAGAGCTGAAGTGCCAAAGATTGACCTACAAAATATCTCCTAAATTGGAGGAAAACAGCTTTGAATTTTGTTTAAGTATAAAGTGCCTGAGACAGGACTCTCTGTGTACTGCTGGTAATAACTGTGCTACAACACCTGAGTTTTTGTTTAAAAGAGCTGAAGTGCTTAAGATTGACCTATAAAATATACCCTAAGTTGGAGGAAACCTGCTTAGGATTTTGTTCAATTATAAAGTCCAGGGGACAGGACTTTCTGTGTACTGCTGGTAATAATTTTGTTACAACACCTGAGTTTAAGTGTATAAAGTTATTTCACAAGCACAAGGGTCTAAGAATTGGACTGTATGGCAGTATTTTCCTTTTTTTTCTATTTCTTTGCAAGAAGTCATTTTACATTACCTGTACCCAGACGAATCCAGGGGAGAAACCGGATTAAATAGAAAATTGTATGCTATTGTATATGTGACTGATATTATCTGCTTAATCTGAGAATTGTATATTTCATATGAGTAACTGGATTTTAGTTAATTGATAATACAAGTATAGTCAGATCTTTTTTTTTAGATTTATTGGTCCTAGCAAAATACTTAAAAATGTTTATTGCCCAAGGGAAGTTATGGTGGAAGAACGTAATTGTTTTATGATATTTGATGTATTTATGGGTCTTTGGTTATTTAAAAAGAGCTGAGTAAAAGAGTAAAACAGCTCAGAGTTTGGATTAATCTCAAAGTTTATGGGACAGGGATTTCTGTATACTAAGGGTAATAGATATATTACAAAGCACCTAATTTTAATTGGGTACATTTATTTTGTAAGTATTAGGGGTTCCAAAATTGGATTGGACGATAGTATTTTCTTCTGTGTTTTCAGGAGATCTCAGGGAAGAAATGGGGTTAATGGGAAACTCAATAATATGGTATATGTGATTGATATTATTTGCTTGAGTTGAGAACTGTATATTCGATATGATTATCGAACACAAGTATAGCTAGATCTCCTTTGTATTTACTGGTTCAGGAAGGATTTTCAAATATAAGGTTTGCTAGATGGTTTCATATTTGTTGTGGGTTTTTCTGACCCTCAAGAAATTATATATAAATAGGCTTGAAGATATTGAGTAAGGTTACTAGAGAATTAATTAGAGCAAAAATATTGACTAAAGAACAAATTGTTGCCAGTAACTGGGAAATATTTCCACAAATAGCACCTTATAAGCTTTAGGGCTTACTTTTAGATAATAAAGCAGGCGGATTTAATTACCTTTGGGTATCATAATTGCACTAAGCACAAGAAAATTTCACCAGTGGCTGAAATTGGTTTATTAGTATAAGTTAAGTTACACGGATTACACTTTTTTACTCACCTTATATGTTTAGTTTTGTATAAAATTTTTTTTTCTCACATTGTATTGTTTGTTTGCACCTAATTTGTTGAAACAGGAACACTTTTTAAGTGACATATGGAAAGATTCATAACTCACGCTAAATCACATTCACCCACAATGCCGCCCAAACAGAAAGATACAAAAAAGTAAGCAAAATGACATGAGTATAGATCATTCTGGTGAAAGGGTCGAGTATGCCTCTAATCAAGGGGAGTCTACAATATTACTTATACAGATGACAGTTCGAAACGTTAAAATTGGAAATGATTAATCTAACCAGTGACATTAGACAATTTTCAACAAGAATGATAGAAATGGAAAACAGAATCTCTTTTATCGAAGATAGGGCTAACATACAAGAGCAATTGACTTCTGAGCAAGATAAAAAAATTAGCACTATGGAAATGAGATTGGATGAAGCAGAGGATAGCGCTAGACGTAACAACCTCAGAATAATTGGTATCCCAGAAACATTAGAATATCAAGATTTATTGGCATTTTCTGCAAAATAATTACCCCTATTATTAGGATTTCATACAGATCAATTACCATTAGATATTGAGAGAGCACACAGAGTAGGTTTTGTGCGGAAAAATCCAGATGGTACTCTGAAAAATAGAGCTGTTTTAATTAAATTTTTGAAATATCAAGATAAATTAAACACACTTAGAGCGTATCGTAAAATGAAATTTTTTTCAATAGATCAGCAAAAAATACTAATCTTTCAGGATTTCTCTATAGAAATCTCGCGCAAAAGAATAGAGATGTCACCCTTCTGCTTCAGACTTATTCAAAATGGTATAAATGTTAGAATGGTAAACCCAGCAAAGCTAGTTCTGGAAAAGAATGGTGATAAATTAACGCTAAATAATGTAACAAAGACGGCAGAATTCTGTCAAAAACAGAATATTAGTAAAGCTTAAGAAAAGAAAGATTGGTTCTAAATGGTTTTATTTTGGTTCTTATGATGCTGGAACAGTGAACATAATGGAAGTTCAAGAGAGGGTTTTTTATGAAGTACTTAGACGAGTATCAATAAGATATCTCTTTTTGTTTTTTAAAAAGTATTGGTGTATCTGGAGGATTTTTTTTTTCTCTCTTCCTTCTTTGTTCCTCTCTCCTTTTAATAGACAGTTTAAGCTTGTGTAATGACAGATAAATTAAAATTAATCTCTTGGAATGTAGGGGGTATATCTTCCCCCGCCAAGAGAAAATTAGTAGTGCAGCAATTGGGGAAGCATAGCCCAGATGTGGCCCTAATTCAAGAAACCCATCTTAAACCTCAGGAAGCAGCTAAATTAAAATGTAAATGGTTGGGAGAAGTAATAGCTACCTCTTTTGAGGGGAAGAAGAGAGGAACAAATATTTTGTTAAACAAACGACTAACATATAAAATTAATTTTCAAGAAAATGATATAGAAGGTAGATTCCAGATAATTGAGCTTCACATTTATAATTATCAACTGGTAACATGTAATATTTATGCCCCAAATCAAATGAATAAAGGGTTCTGGGACAAACTGAGTAATAAACTTTTTAATTATACTAAAATAAATATAGTGATTGCGGGAGATTTCAACATGACAATGTCCCCCTCTTTAGATAGATTGAGCTCTACTCAAATCATATGGAAAAGAAGAGAGGCTAGAGTTTTACAAAAATGTTGCCATAGATTGCTTTTGAAGGATATCTGGTGAATTCAACATCCAGATGACAAAGAGCATACCTGTGAATCTAAAACATTTTCTAGATTAGATATCTTCCTGATCTCTAGTAATCTAGTGGGAAGAAAGATTAGTAGAGACATAAAGGGAATTATGATATCAGATCATGCAATTATATCTTTGGCAGGAAACTTTAGTACTAACCAGGTTAGGAATAATTCTAGTTCCCCCCCCCCCCCCCAAATATCTCTTACATAATGTACAATTTAAAAATTGGTTACAAGTAGATATGTGCATGGCGAAAAAATTCAGTTCAGTTCGGTTCGGATCGATTCGGAATTTTTCGAAGTTCGGTTCGGATCGATTCGAATTCGGAAAACTTTGAATCGATTCATTTCGGATTCGAAGAAATTCGGCTGGATTCGATTCTGAAATTCGGAATTTCGGTAAGTGTTAGGTGGGATTAGACTAGTATTATGTACTGTATATTAGGTGTAACCCATAGCAGAGTGATATAACCTAATATACTGTACAATACTAGTGTAATCCATGGCCATCCGAATTTACCGAATAAATCCAAAGTAATTCGGATTTATTCGCGAAATTCGGCAGTATTTTAATTCGGAAATTCGGTTCGATCCGAATCGCCGAATTATCCGAATTTTCCAAATTTCCGAATCGAACCGAATTGCAGATATCTAGTTACAAGTAAAATGGCAAGAGTTTTATGAATCAAATAAATAATTCATACACAAACCGGAAATTCTGTGGGAGACTGGTAAATCAGTGTTAAGATGGGAAATCAAAGCTTTTTTATGTAAGTGGAAAAAGAAAAGGGTATATAAAGAGGAACAACTTTCAAATTGGGTTAAAAACACTTTCAAAGCCTATATTAATAATTCAACACAGCAATTTTATGCAGAATCTAGGAAAGTGTGGGATATCTATTTAAAGCAGAATATGGCTAGAGAAGAGGTGAAATTGAAAGCATGTTTTGCGGGGCAAAATTGAATTTAGCAAAATATTTAACTAGATTAACTAAAAATAGAAGTAAAAAAAATATGATTATAGCAATTAGAAGTGATAAGGGAAAAGTGCACAATAATAAAGATATTAGTCAAGCTTTCTTTGAATTTTATCAAAATGTATATGCTAAAGGTCAGGTCAATGAGGAAAACAAAAAAGTTTTGGCAAAAATTAAAGCTCCCGAGAGTATCTAAGAGGGACTTGGAAGCCCTAAATGAACCAATAAAAATAGAAGGGCTATTGGTAGTTTAGTTTAGGCTAGGGTTTTTTTTTTATTTCGGGGGGGCTTTTTTTTATTTTGATAGGGCTCTTTGATTTGGTGTAATTAGTTTAAAGATCTGTAATTTGTTTTTTATTTTCTGTAATTTAGTGTTTTTTTTGGGGGGATTTAGCTAATTTTATTTAATTTATTTAATTGTATTTAATGTAGGTAATTTATTTAATTGTAGTGTAGTGTTAGGTGTTAGTGTAACATAGGTTAGGTTTTATTTTACAGGTAAATTTGTATTTATTTTAGCTAGGTAGTTATTAAATAGTTAATAACTATTTAGTAACTATTCTACCTAGTTAAAATAAATACAAACTTGCCTGTAAAATAAAAATAAACCCTAAGCTAGCTACAATGTAACTATTAGTTATATTGTAGCTAGCTTAGGGTTTATTTTATAGGTAAGTATTTAGTTTTAAATAGGAATAATTTAGTTAATGATAGTAATTTTATTTAGATTTATTTAAATTATATTTAAGTTAGGGGGTGTTAGGGTTAGGGTTAGACTTAGATTTAGGGGCTAATACATTTAATATAGTGGCGGCGATGTTGGGGCAGCAGATTAGGGGTTAATAAATGTAGGTAGGTTGCAGCGACATTGGGGGAGGGAGATTAGGGGTTAATAAATATAATGTAGGTGTCGGCGATGTTGGGGGCAGCAGATTAGGGGTTAATAAGTATAATGTAGGTGTTGGCGATGTCCGGACCAGAAGATTAGGGGTTAATAAGTATAATGTATGTGGCGGCGATGTTAGGGGTGGCAGATTAGGGGTTAATAATATTTAACTAGTGTTTGCGATGCGGGAGTGCGGCGGTTTAAGGGTTAATATGTTTATTATAGTGGTGGCGATGTCCGGAGTGGCAGATTAGGGGTTAAACATTTTATTATAGTGTTTGCGATGTGGGAGGGCCTCGGTTTAGAGGTTAATAGGTAGTTTATGGGTGTTAGTGTACTTTTTAGCACTTTAGTTATGAGTTTTATGCTACAGCTTTGTAGTATAAAACTCATAACTACTGACTTTAGAATGCGTTAGAAATCTTGGCGGTAGAGGGTGTACCACTCACTTTTTGGCCTCCCAGTACAAACTCGTAATACCAGCGCTATGAAAGTCCCATAGAAAAAAGACTTTACGAAATTTACATAAGTGGGTTTGCGGTAAGGCCAAAAAAGTGTGCGGTGCCCCTAAACCTGCAAGACTTGTAATACCAGCGGTAGTAAAAAGCAGCGTTAGGACCTGTTAATGCTGCTTTTTCACCTTACCGCAAAACTCGTAATCTAGCCGTATGTTTTACAATATTGATAGAGGTAGATTTCCAGTGCAGTGGGCACGGGTAAATAGGTAGGAGCTCTCCTTCTTTATCCCCTTTTTTTCTCTCTCCTTCTTCCCCCTCCGGATGTACCAAGATAGAATACTGAATACTTGAATAAAAAATTTTTTAAAAACATGAGAAAGATCTCATGTTTAAACTTGGATTGTAGAGAAAAATTTTGAGTATGTATAACAGAATCGTTATAATCGTATTAGAACATAAAAGGAATTTATAGTTGATAAGGGTCTAGGACTCTTATGTGATAACATAAGATGGATGCTAGCAAGAAATGACAATAAGGTACTCTGTCTTAGAATTATCGATTAAATAAATGCAGATTGTGAGCCCAAAGTGATGCTTAGAGACTCACTTCATTATGAAGGAGCCACAAAAAGCTAAGAATATGATTTAAGTTTGGTGAGTAAAAGTTGTTTTGATTTTCAGCTGAGTTTATTTTATGCTGTTGGACTGTGGACTGTGGACAGTGACGCAGTGCTTGATAATCTATACCTGAGTCGGTAATAATAAGGAGCTTGTGCGCAGGGTGAGCTGTCGATTGCTATCTATATACAGTATAATTAAGGATTGTGTGTTCAAAGATACGGTGAGAGATACTGCTTTGTTGGGTTCCTGGTTGACGGTGGATGTGTGTCCAGACCCCACAGAGGAGTTAGGAGAAGCCCCCTAGGGCGGTTGGTAAAGGAAGAGGAATAGGAGAAGAAGAAAAGCTGGGTCCGGGGGCTGCACCCAGACACGCTTCAGCACTGTGACCTGAGGGCAGAAAAAAGCCACTCATGAAGAAACACCTATAAAAGAAGTAAAGGACCACACTAGAAGTATCTTGCTAAAGGCTGAGGCTGAAACGCGTAGATGATACTCAAAGGTCCGAAAATCTAACACACAGAGCGCTCTGTTGTTTGCTTGACGAATCTAAGCACCACCATTTTCTGTAAGGAAATCACGTGAAAAATTGACGTCACGAACCCGGAAGAAGTTGACGAAAGACACGAGAAGAATGACAACTTGAGTCACTGCACCGCTCCGGAGAAGATAGCTCTCACTAAATACCTAGATCACACAGGAAGGTGGGTAAGTGGTCTGTCAAATACAGATTTATACCACTACACAACGAACACCCAAAGTGGAAAAAGAGGTAAGTGATCTGTGAAGAATGGAGGGAAGGTGAACACTTGAAGATACTCTGATATCAAATTGTACTACGGATTTTTCTGTCACACTCTGATCAGACGGGAGCCTGTTAACTTGGAACATTACCAAATGTTGAGTTCTAAGACACTCATCTAAAAAGATATATAACGGAGCCTCAAAAGAGACACTTAAGACATTTACTGTTCTCTCCTAATAGGAGTGTTTTTTATCTGCTCTTATATACGTCTTGTTGTTTGTTAAAAACAGACAATGGAGACACGTTTTGTCTTACTTGTGAATGTATTAGATGCCCTTTATTTAGTTGCACAATTGCACTTTATATATTATATTGCTAATCATTGTACTAAGATATTCTACAAGTTTTAAAATTCATATAATCCTACACCACTGGTGGTGTTTAATTTTTTATGTTTAATTTGTAATGGGTAGTTTGCATTGATCGTACTAATTAAGTAAAACCTCTTGTTTTTTTATTAAGTGAAGAGAGTTTTTTCATTATTGCCGAAGTGAAGAGAGTGTAACTTTATTATACGTTTTTGAACACACCACTATCATAGTTAGTCAGCATTACTCCAGTGTGAAAGTGTCCAGCTGTTTAAGCGCAAAAGATCTGTTTTCTATGATTATACCTGTATTTTGAGTAGAACTGCAGAGAGCTACTCCATTTGTCTTTTTTTGCCCAACACTTTCATCCTTTAACTCCTACCCTAATTTGCTTTACTGTACTAACATAAAATGGATGCTAGCAAGAAATGACAATAAGGTACTCTTAGAATTATCAATGAAATACATGCAGATTGTGAGCCCAAAGTGATGCTTAGAGACTCACTTCATTATGAAGGAGCTACAAAAAGCTAAGAATATGATTTAAGTTTGGTGAGTAAAAGTTGTTTTGATTTTCAGCTGAGTTTATTTTATGCTGTTGGACTGAAATTATGTAACTACAAGATGTAGAAATATGTATACATTTTGCCTTTTTGTTTGGTGCACTATAATGTATTAACAATGTGAATGTATATTTGAATTTACTCAAATAAAACTTTAAAAAAAAAATGCATCAGTGACGTAGTGATTGATAATCTATACCCGAGTTCCTGATGGGTAGTCTATAACTGATTCCCTGATGGGTAGTCTATAACTGAGCAACTGATGGGTAGTCAGGTATAAATTAATCAATTATTGGTAGTCTGTAACTCAGTCACTGATTGCAAGTCTATAACTGAATCAATGCTTGGTAATTTATACCTGAGTCCCTGATGGGTCTATAACTGATTCCCTGATGAGTAGTCTATAACTGAGTCAGTGATGGGTTGTCTGTTACTGAGTCAGTGATGGGTAGTCTATAAGTCAGTCAGTGATGTATAGTCTGTAACTGAGTAACTGATGGGTAGTATAAAACTGAGTCACTGATGGGTAGTTTAAAATTGAATTTGTAATGGGTAGTCTTTAACTCATTTACTGATGGGTAATCTATAACTGAGTCACTGATGGGTAGTCTATAACTGAGTCACTGATAGGTAGTCTATAACTGAGCAACTGATGGGTTGCTCAGTTATAGACTACTCATTACTGATTCAGTTATATGCTATCACTGATGCAGTTATAGACTACCCATTGGTAACTCAGTTATAGACTACCCATCGGTAACTCAGTTATAGACTACCCATCAGTGACTCAGTTACAGACTGAGCCAGTTATGGGTAGTCTACTACTGAGTCAGTGATGGGTAGTCTATAAGTCAGTCAGTGATGTGTAGTCTATAACTGAGTAACTGATGGGTAGTCTGTAACTGAATCAATGATTGGTAATCTATAACTGATTCCCTGATGGGTAGTCTGTAACTGAATCAATGATTGGTAATCTATAACTGATTCCCTGATGGGTAGTATATAACTGAGTCACTGATAGGTAGTCTATAACTGAGCAACTGATGGGTTCCTCAGTTATAGCCTTCCCATTACTGTCAGTGATGGGTAGTCTATAACTCAGTCACTGATGAATAGTATATAACTCAGTAACTGATGGGTAGCCTATAACTCAGTCACTGATGGGTAGTCTATAACTTAGTCACTGATCGGTAGTCTATAACTCAGTCACTGATGGGTGGTCTGTAACTGAGTCAGTGATGGGTAGTCTATAACTGAGTCACTGATAGGTAGTCTGTAACTGAGTCAGCATGGGTAGTCTATAACTGAGTCACTGATGGGTAGTCTGTAACTGAGTCACTGATAGGTAGTCTGTAACTGAGTCAGCATGGGTAGTCTATAACTGAGTCACTGATGGATAGTCTATAACTGAGTCACTGATGGGTAGTCTGTAACTGAGTCACTGATAGGTAGTCTATAAATGAATCACTGATAGGTAGTCTTTAACTGAGTCACTGATGGGTAGTCTGTAACTGAGTCACTGAAAGGTAGTCTGTAGCTGAGTCAATGATAGGTAGTCTATTACTAATTCACTGATAGGTAGTCTGTAACGGAATCAGTGATGTACTCAGTGACTCAGTTACAGACTACCCATCACTGACTCAGTTATAGACTACCCATGTAGTCTTTAACTGAGTCACTGATGGGTAGTCTGTAACTGAGTCACTGATAGGTAGTCTGTAACTGAGTCACTGATGGTTAGTCTGTAACTGAGTCACTGATAGGTAGTCTGTAACTGAGTCACTGATAGGTAGTCTGTAACTGAGTCACTGATGGGTAGTCTGTAACTGAGTCACTGATGGGTAGTCTGTAACTGAGTCACTGATAGGTAGTCTGTAATTGAATCAGTGATGTACCCAGTGACTCAGTTACAGACTACCCATCACTGACTCAGTTATAGACTACCCATGTAGTCTGTAACTGAGTCACTGAAGGGTAGTCTGTAACTGAGTCACTGATGGGTAGTCTGTAACTAAGTCACTGATGGGTAGTCTGTAACTGAGTCACTGATGGGTAGTCTGTAACTAAGTCACTGATGGGTAGTCTGTAACTGAGTCACTGATGGGTAGTCTGTAACTAAGTCACTGATGGGTAGTCTGTAACTGAGTCACTGATGGGTAGTCTGTAACTGAGTCACTGATGGGTAGTCTGTAACTGAGTCACTGATGGGTAGTCTGTAACTGAGTCACTGATGGGTAGTCTTTAACTGAGTCACTGATGGGTAGTCTGTAACTGAGTCACTGATGGGTAGTCTTTAACTGAGTCACTGATGGGTAGGCAATCACAAAGTTAATTCATTGCATCTTGTGTATGTTAACAAAAGTGTTCTTTTTTTTGTTGCACAAGGTACTATAGCCATGATGATAAATCACTAAGGGCCAGATTATAAGTGGAGCACCAGTGAAGGAGGTCACTGAAAGGTAGTCTGTAGCTGAGTCAATGATAGGTAGTCTATTACTAATTCACTGATAGGTAGTCTGTAACGGAATCAGTGATGTACTCAGTGACTCAGTTACAGACTACCCATCACTGACTCAGTTATAGACTACCCATGTAGTCTTTAACTGAGTCACTGATGGGTAGTCTGTAACTGAGTCACTGATAGGTAGTCTGTAACTGAGTCACTGATGGTTAGTCTGTAACTGAGTCACTGATAGGTAGTCTGTAACTGAGTCACTGATAGGTAGTCTGTAACTGAGTCACTGATGGGTAGTCTGTAACTGAGTCACTGATGGGTAGTCTGTAACTGAGTCACTGATAGGTAGTCTGTAATTGAATCAGTGATGTACCCAGTGACTCAGTTACAGACTACCCATCACTGACTCAGTTATAGACTACCCATGTAGTCTGTAACTGAGTCACTGAAGGGTAGTCTGTAACTGAGTCACTGATGGGTAGTCTGTAACTAAGTCACTGATGGGTAGTCTGTAACTGAGTCACTGATGGGTAGTCTGTAACTGAGTCACTGATGGGTAGTCTGTAACTAAGTCACTGATGGGTAGTCTGTAACTGAGTCACTGATGGGTAGTCTGTAACTGAGTCACTGATGGGTAGTCTGTAACTGAGTCACTGATGGGTAGTCTTTAACTAAGTCACTGATGGGTAGTCTTTAACTGAGTCACTGATGGGTAGTCTGTAACTGAGTCACTGATGGGTAGTCTGTAACTGAGTCACTGATGGGTAGTCTTTAACTGAGTCACTGATGGGTAGGCAATCACAAAGTTAATTCATTGCATCTTGTGTATGTTAACAAAAGTGTTCTTTTTTTTGTTGCACAAGGTACTATAGCCATGATGATAAATCACTAAGGGCCAGATTATAAGTGGAGCACCAGTGAAGGAGGTAAGTAGCGCCGTGATGGCAGCAATGTGTTAATATGTGTATATACACATATTAACACATAAATATATATGTATTTAAGCATATACATGTATATTTACTGGGAACACACAGTTCCCATAGACTGCAATGTAAAGGCACTTTTCAGTGAGGTTTTTTTCTAACAACCCATAGCCGCCAACTTTAACCCCAACATACTGTCTATTGCAGTAAATTTATTAAAAAATGAAGATGCTGCCATCTTTATTTTTAATAAACTACACTAGACAGTATTTAGGGGGCATTTGGTGCATATTTATAAAAAATAACCAGAGATCTGTTCTCTGGTTAATTTTAAAAGCGATAATTGCTACTGCGAGCTCGCGGTAGCAGTAACCAGCCTTGTAATGGCTGATTAATAATCGCATGCCCGCAAACGTACAATAATGAATCTGCCATCTAGTGCTCTTACAAATGGATAACATTGTTGCAAAACAGCTGCCATATAGTGCTCAAGACACGTACATGCTCCTGAGTTTTCCCAACTTCTCAACAAAAGATACCAAGAGAACCAAGACAATTTGATAAAATAAGTCATGTTGTGCATGACTTTTAACCAAAATTGTTGTTTTGCTATTTATCTGGCAACCAAGGGTTTAAATCACTAGATTTGTTAAATTACTGGTGTGTATTACTGGCAATGTAGAGGTTAAATTAATGGCTCCAAATTTGTAAGCAAATTTGTTGATCCCTGATGTATAAAAGACTCTTCAGATCAAATTTGTGGCAAACATTTCCTGTCTCTATATAGGGCATATTTTGTGGAGAATTTTTACAAGAATATGATAATGTAAGGTACACGTGAATTATTTCCTAACAAAATGGTTTGTAAAATACAGACTTTGGCTTTAATAGTTTCAAATCTGACGACTGTCAATCCTTGGAAAACCTCCAGTGTAGCATAAACACATAGTCTATACAGCTTTTATTCTGAATTACAATAATTGAATCAATGACAGTGATTTGCAAAGATGTCAAATCTATCCATCATAACCTGTCACTACCAGTTTACTTTTTGTGATTAAAATAAAAAGACTACTATTTATCATCTGCTATTTCATTAGTGTAGCAATCATTTTTTTTCTTTGCTTTTAAAAATGGTCTTATATTTTTTTTTCTAAACATAGTTTTAGTCAAACTTGCATATAAAAATTAATAGATTCAAGGGTAGGCTGCAAACGTACTTTTTTTTTTTAAGCTAGACTATGGAAATTATTTTTTCATCAATTGAAGAACTGCTATTATAGCTTAAGAATCTGTGTGATTTTAGTTTTCAGCCTACAAAAAGATTTCACATGTATATATCCTTTTAAAATCAGAATCTTCTCTAATATATTAACATTGTTTTGCATTTATGGATTGCATTTGATAAACTTTCTAATTATTATAAATATAATTTTAATTGTTGCCTTAATTTTGATCTATTTTCAATTTAAAAAAAAAATCTGCAACATTTACCATTTGTATTTTGAGAGAGAAAAGCATCATACTATGTACGTTTTTTAATAAATGGCAGTTCTCTTAATAATACATAAAACTTGGCATTTGATGGTAAATCCTGCCGAGCTAATCATATAGGTCACAAATATATGCTTCTTAACTTTCATTTATCTGTAGTGCATGATCCCACACAGAAAATTATTAGTCTTTAGTAGCTTTGTTCTCTGTTATTTAAAGATTTCTAGCAGAAAGAAAACTGCTCAATGAAAAAAAAAATGATTTTTCAGATATAGAGAAAAAATACTCAATATGTGTAGATTTTTGTGTTCAGTAGGTGTAATGTAACTTTATCTTTTAACCCCAGTGGGTCATAATTTGTGGTGCAGATCACTCCAGAGCAATTACAGTTTTAAAAACTATATATTGTTAATGATTAAAGGGATATGAAACTTAAAAAAATGTTCTTTTGTGATTTAGCCAGAACATACAATTATAAAAAGTTTCCAATTTAGTTCTAATATCAAATGTCCTTTGATCCCATGGTATTCTGTGTTGAAGATACCTAGGTAGGCATCTGTAGCACTGCATGACAGGAAATAGTGCTGCCCTCTAGTTCTCTTGCAAATGGTAACATTCTTGCAAAACTGCTGCCATATAGTGAAATAATTATAGTGTTCTGCGCTTGTGACAAGACCGCACAGGCTCACTGGAGGTGAACGATAGCCCAAGACAATCGTTCCTAATATAAATATGCAAAGCGCAAACTAGGAGCACCGTCTTCATAAGAAGAGTGGCTTAAGTGCGGCGTAGAAATGTATTATATATGCAAGTGTAACTTTATATAGAACATGCATACAGTACCTAGCAATATGTCTGACCATGTGCAGTTACAGGATGCGCAAATTATATCAGTTTTGCACGTGCTTGAGAAACTTATTAAACAAAAAGTTATACACAAATCAACAGAAGGTGCAAAATAAAAAAGAATTGTAAAAAAATTAAGCAATAAAGAAATAAATCATAAAGGCTCCACTTTGTGCGATCGTGCACAGTCTGCTAGAAATAATAAGTGGTTTGTGAAATAAATGTCCAAACATTATAGCTACTTGTATATAAAAAAGTAACATATATAAAAAGAAAAGAAAAAGAGTGCCTTAGGGCTACTTTGTAGCAATGTGAAAAATGCAACACTGTCTATTGTAGATCACTGCATGTGCTAACAAACATATAGGCCTCTATTTAAGAAAGGTCTTGCGGACCTGATCCGACAGTGCGGATCAGGTCCGCAAGACCTCGCTGAATGCGGAGAGCAATATGCTCTCCGTATTCAGCATTGCACCAGCAGCTCACAAGAG